>NC_063054.1:8057081-8257081 GCF_018812025.1 Megalobrama amblycephala
TAATGCAGTTGGCAAACCTACTTAAAGCTGCATACCGCCACCTATTGCACAACACCTGCGTTACAGCTGATGTAAAATAAAGGATAGGGCGCTTAGGATAGGCGATACCGATCAGTTAAAAAATGCAAAATTTACCCCGATACCAATTTTTGAGAACGGCTCAGAACATCCCTAGTTATAATATTCACATACCATTGTATATGTTTAATTGGTATCCAAGGTACGTCAAAGAATGCCATACTGATACTTTTTGTACATTTGTTGTAACTGTAGAAAGTTACCAAGCTTGCAGTATCTATAAAGCAGATGCTGTTTCTTTCATTCACACTGAGCCAAAAAGTCTGTAATGTTTACATTAGATTTGAGGCACTAATGGGCATTTGGGTGAGCTGTTGTTTGCCTTTTCCAGTTTTTAGATCTCTTTGGTCATTTGTCACAACTGCTGAATTTCCCTTATTTCAGAGGAGTTCTCAAGGGCTTAAACCAGAACCGGCTTCAAACTTACTTTCTGTTTGTGAACGGTAAGATGTAATTGATTCTTGAGCGTAAGGGAAGTTCACTGGCAGCCCCAATGGTACCCTGTTCGAGTAGTTTGTTGTCATAGCAACAGTAAAATTAGCTGGCCCTTTTCTGTCAGATGTAACGTTTTGTGGCAGTGCCACCATGGATACATAGAAAGCAGAACTGTGTATCGTGTGTATATGTGCATTTATATGTTCCAAGAGAACACCTTCATGCGGTTACCCTTCATAAAACACCTCGACTGGTAACTGACCCGCCAGCCCACTGCTTTTCTTAGAGATTTGTTTATGTTGAGCCCAATTTGATACAGAGTTGATGTGTTGTCCTATATACTACATATTTTGGAGACCATTGGAATAACATGTAAATGCTGTTTTATTAAAGGGGACCTATTATGTAAAATTCACTTTTACATGGTGTTTGAACATAAATATGTCAACAGTGTGTGTACACCACCACCTCATTATGATAAAAATCAACCCACTCCTCTTTTTTTAATCCCCATAAATCATAACCAGTGTCTCAGAACAAGCCGTTTGCAGATTGTAGCTTTTGTGATGTCACAAATGCCTAGGCTCCGCCCATGACTGCTGACAGATTCTTCCCTATTAGCGCAGACCCCGCCCTGAGTGAACTGTATACAATCTGCCATGTTTATCTCCTCACCAGAGCATTTAACAGCAGCATTTTATGTAAGAAATGTGGTCTTAATAAAGGTGCTAAGTTATTTCATCAAGAGCAGATTTTCTGTTTTTCTTTTGTTGTTTGATTCATATTAACTGCAAAAATAGCAGTAGGTACTGTATATTACACTGCTGTCACTTTAAAGGTGCCGTAGAACGTCTTTTCAAAAGATGTAATATAAGTCTAAGGTGTCCCCTGAATGTGTCTGTGAAGTTTCAGCTCAAAATACCCCATAGATTTTTTTTAAATTAATTTTTTTAACTGCCTATTTTGGGGCATCATTAACTATGCACCGATTCAGGCTGCGCGGCCCCTTTAAATCTCTTGCTCCCTGCCCTCCTGAGCTCTTGACTATAAGTGCAGTTATACAGTGCATAAACAAAGTTCACACAGCTAATATAACCCTCAAATGGATCTTTACAAGATGTTCGTCATTCATGCTGCATGCATGCATCGGATCATGTGAGTATAGTATTTATTTGGATGTTTACATTTAATTCTGAATGAGTTTGATAGTGCTCCGTGGCTAAAGCTAACATTACACACTGTTGGAGAGATTTATAAAGAATGAAGTTGTGTTCATGAATTATACAGACTGCAAGTGTTTAAAAATGAAAATAGCGACGGCTCTCTTGTCTCCGCGAATACAGTAATAAACGATGGTAAATTTAACCGCATTTAACAGTACATTAGCAACATGCTAACGAAACATTTAGAAAGACAATTCATAAATATCACTAAAAATATCATGATATCATGGATCATGTCAGTTATTATTGCTCCATCTGCCATTTTTGGCTATTGTCCTTGCTTGCTTACCTAGTCTGATGATTCAGCTGTGCACAGATCCAGACGTTAATACTGGCTGCCCTTGTCTAATGCCTTGAACATAGGCTGGTATATGCAAATATTGGGGGCGTACATATTAATGATCCCGACTGTTATGTACCAGTCTGTGTTATGTTGAGATTCGCCTATTTTCCGGAGGTCTTTTAAACCAATGAGATTTATATAAGAAGGAGGAAACAATGGAGTTTGAAACTCAACGTATGTCTTTTCCATGTACTGAACTGTACTGTACAGCTATGCCAATGTAAATTAAATTTTTGATTCTAGGGCACCTTTAATATACAGATCTAATATACACATGCGATTTCTTTACTTGCTGTTTAGTCACAGACATAACCGACTATGTTTATGTGAACTTTGTGTGTTTTTGACAGTTGAAAGAGAACTTAGTTGTAACTGATTTAATATGCATGCAGATAATAAACTTTCATGATGATGAAGAATTGCAATATCATGTGAGCGCGACCGCGATAGACATGATAATCAAAACCAAACAGATGTTTTGTTAGTTTTTGGCAGAGTATTTAAAGCATGAGCTGTACAGGCTCCACCTTCTTCTGGAAAGCGGGGTTGGACAGCAGCAGCTCATTTGCATTTGCATCCATCTCGAATGACGACGCATCTATTGGTTAATATGATTTGTTTAAAATAGCAACGTGGGAAACGGACAGACAGAGTTCAGATAATGTATGTTTCAGTCGATGGATGCGCAAAACGTTACAACAACAATAATCAGAAAGCGTGGACAAAACAGTTACTCTTTGTAAACTGTTAACTGCGAGTGCCGTCTGCTCTAATGTCCAGTCATTTACGCCGTCATCGCCGTTGATAGCGCGAGCGCAGGTGAGACCTGAACAGCACACGCTGCTATCTGTGTTTAAACTAACTCATTTAAGCCTTGCTGATTTAAACCTTCAAGAACAAAACGCGAAAGAGAGCTCGCGCGCGCTGTGAGAAGATTTGTGTGCGCTCATCCGAAGCGCGCACACGCTTATTTCAGTCAGCGCGCAAATACTGAGTTCTCTTTCAAGTCTTGCGCTTCAGCGGACAAATTCATACAAAAATTATGTCAACATGCCCGTCTTAGCGAGTATCCTAGCAAACATAGTCGGTTATGTCTTAAGTGAACGTATATTAGTCGAGAAAGAAAGGCACATGTGTAACAGTAGCTATATGTAGGCCTACTGGATCGTGCATGTCTTATAGGGAAAAAAAACTATTCCTGCTGCCTGTTTTTAATGTTAAATCAAACAACAAATAACAAAGAAATCACTCACTGCTCTTGACTGAATAGTTTTTGTAACTTCAATAATGATTAATCTTTATTTATTTTATACAGTAAAGATAATATGCAGTGATATTTTATATTTGATTACTTTATACATTTTCTGTACGTGAAAACTACTGTTAGATACCTGAAAAACCTGAAAAGCACTGTTCCTGGATCCTGGATCTGTTTTTTCGCTCTTCTTTATTCTTTTTTATGTATTATAGCAGTATCGGATCGGGACTCGGTATTGGTAGATACTCAAAATCAAATGACTCGGACTCAGACTCGAGGGCAAAAAAACGTGATCGGGACATCCCTACCTTTAACATTGACAAAGTACACTGAAAAAAATCTGGTGTAGAAACAATTGTCACTCAGAAATTGCTAGTAAATTTCACAAACAATGACAAAGAAACAGCAAGTAACACATTGAATTAAACATGACATTTTTAAGTAGAAAAACTGAAAAAGCAGTGTTACTGCCAGTGTATTACCATCAGATACCATCACTGTACCTCCAAAATACTTTGTATTATTTCTCTTTAATTATATGACATTTAAAGGTCAGGATTAAATAGTTGACTACAACAGTTTTCTCTTGTATTTTAGTAAAACAAAACACAGTTTTTGTTAAGATGCAGTTGTTTCTAGCTGAGACCTCGGTTGTGATGTGGATGTGATGTCGTCCACATTTGTATAATCTGCCTTATAAACGCAGCCATGCCTTGACTGACCCCAGGGAATCTCTGCTCCAGATTGTGAGGCTGGATAATATTCTTGCTCCGTTGCCGTGGATACAGATGCTTTATTAGCAATGCAGTGCTAGCTGTCAGCTGTCAATCAATGCAAGGGAAGAGAGTTGCTGCTTTGACATGTAAGTGCGAGTGTCAAAAGCAGCCCTGAGGCGTGACTGTGCATTTTCCAAGGAGTGCTCAGCTGCATATGCTGTTATTGACTGATTGAATGGCCTTATTGGGGTGTTGCCGCCCCTGGCACATCTGTTGACATGTACCTACGGTATATAAGTATAATTGTGTGTGGGTACGTGTTGGCATGGGTGTCAGTTAGAGGGAGTTAAAATTGACGGGTAATGCTGGAAGGAGAGATTAACTGGATTACCTACTGTGACTTGGGCAGTATTTGATAAGTTCCTATTTAGATTTTATGCATCTGAAGATAGCGCCAGGCTTACTTCCTCTAAAATATAACCTCCCGCTAATCTTACCTCCCAGAAACCTCAAACACACACACACACACACAAACAGGCTGCTGCCACTAGAATGCTTGATCAGATTTTCCATTGTAAAAAAGCTTGCATCATTGTTATAACGTGTCTCTTTTTTTTTTGTATGGAAGCCTGAGAAGAAAAGTTAAAGTGCCCCTATTATGGATTTTTGAAAATGACCTTTCATGAAGTGTGTAGCATAGCTCTAAGTGAATGAAAACATCCTGCAAAGTTTTAAATCTGAAAGTGCACCGTACATAAAGTTATTGTCTCTATAAGTAAGAATCGACTCTGAGTCAATTAAAGGAGTCATTTTTAAAACGAATCCCAAGCCGTTTCATTGTAACATCACAACAAAACATCAGCATATTCTCAGTTATTATTGAGAACTGAGGTGAAATTAAATGTATATTATGAGAAAACAGAAGTGTTTTTTGACCTTGCATGCATGTAAACTTGTTGTAGGAGACTCCCAAAACAATTTTAGGAACCTTAAAAAAGGCATAATAGGGGCACTTTAATTGTAGCTTTACATCTAACAATTGCAACTTCTCATAATTATGGGAAAATAAGTCACAATTATTTATATCTCGCAGTTGTTACTTTATTTCCCACACTTTTCCCAAAGTTGTGAAAGTTTCTCTTAATTGCAACTTCATATTTCACAGTTGCTTTGTCATAATTGCTACTCTTTTTCATTATGACTTTATAACTCACAATGCAACTTTAAATCTCAGTTATCTTTTTTCTTTTTTTTTTTTTACTCTTAGACAGAAACTAGCTGCCTTATCTATGGAAGCTGGTTTCCACCACACAAAAAAAAAAATTAAAATAAATAAATAAAGTAATTGATAATTGTAATGATTCTGAACAATTCTGATAGTCAGAATTGAAACATATAAACTAGCAATTCTGAGAAATAGTCAGATTTGTAAGATATAAAGTCACAATTCTGAGAAATAAACTGGCAGTTCTGAGAAATAAAGTCGTAATTACAATATATAAACTTGCAATTGCGAGAAAAAAGTCAGAATTGCAAGATGTAAACTTGCAATTGAATAAACATTTATAATGCTTTGTTTTAAATTACCTTGGCAGTAAATTACAAAAAACGTTTTAATGCTGCGAGGGTGTTTCTAATACAACGGCCGAGGGAGTGATGGCAAATTTTACATCATTCTTTCTTCTGACTGCTATAATTGTCACAAGATGAAGAAGAAGACTGAAGAAGGCTGATTCAAAACATATACTAGGTTTAATGCAAAAGCAGGCGCAAAGATGTAACTGTGTGTCCAACAGAAACACACAACAACTGACCTCCAAAGACTGAAAACAGAGGAACTTGTCTGCTATGCTCTGTTCCTCAGTTTATTTGGAATTTGACTATTTATTATAAACTGCATTTGTGTGTGTCAACTCTGTCTTTTTCCTGTTTGCTGGCCTTACCTCTGAAATATGGAAGTGGTTTCCAGTTCTCATGCTGATTTTTAGTCTCATTTCTCTCTGGAGTTTGTTTCGAGGGAAGATCTACAAATATAAGAGATTGAACTTTACATGCATTGATGTGTTGAGCCTCATGTATTTGTTGACCCTAAAAACTATATTTTACTAACCATATGTTTGATTCATACTGAAAGCTGCAAAACTCAAATGTCAAATCATACAGTGAGCAAATAATAGAGAACAGAAATTTTACTTTTAAGGGCACTAACCTCGCGATAATCTCTAGATGCAATACCTAGACAGCACACAAATGTGCTTGCCCGAAATTGTAACTTTTTAAGTGTATCTTTGCAGATTTTGTATTGTTACAGTGTCAGTGTATTTCTATATGAACAGTGTTTATCCATTCTGTGTTACCTGGGCCGAGAAATTCATGTTTTTTTGGCAGCAAAAGTCTGCCGGATGACTTGTTTTAACAGCTCCAGGGCTTTCATGAAAACTACATTTTATACTTTCACACTTTTGTATCCACGCCCAGACAGTCTGATCAGCAGAGGGTTATTAACAGAACAATTATTGTAAAGGTGGTTTAAATTTAAAATTTAATTTTACTTTGTCTATTATTTAAATAGCATTATGGTAAAAATGGAGCAACAGCTTTCTTACCTTTACGCGACAACGTTTTGCTTCGGGAGTTTGGGGGGAGCTGACAGAACGGCAGTTTTTGGGTTTTTTTTCTCTACTCCTTTTGGCCTAAACCACTGTGTTCTGTGTTTATGTTGACTACAAAAACTATTTTTTCGATTTTCCATCGCTGTGTTTTCTCCATATTTATGAGTCTTTGCAGGTTTAATCTGCTGCCTACAATGCTCTGGATCATTCTCTGGAAACTGAAAGTAACTCACTTCCGCTAAACATTTACTCTTTGAATTCTTGCACTCGCAAACAATACAAGTCAATGCCATTGACTAAAAGTTTGCTAAGAAGTATTTCCTACTAAAGCAAGGCGGTATTTGACTCTGCTAAGCGTATCCATAGCAGACTGGTGGGAGTGGCTTTGGATGGCAACATGCCCAGTGCATTATGGGTGTTGAAGTTTTCCTACCTATTTGGCAAAAGGAAAGACAACAGCCTTTTTTTCTGTTTTCTCTAGTCAGGGAGCACCGATTTCACTTTTTTTCCCCCACACTTATACTGTATAGACAGCCAAGTTTTATTGAAAGCCCATGTTGCCAGTGGTTAAGTAGCCCTTTAAAAAGTCAGAATTATGGCATGTGTCATAAATATGTATTTATTTAATATGTATCATAATTTTGCCTTTTTATCTCACAATTATGACTCAGTATGTCATAATTTTGACTTATGTCATGATTTTAACTTGTCATAATTTGACAAAGTCATAATTTAGACTTTTTATGTCATAATTTCGACTGTGTAATCTCATAATTATGACTTAGTATGTCATAATTCTGACTTTTTATGTCATGATTTGAATCTTATGTCGTAATTATGACCTTTTTTTTTTTTACTGTCATTTACCAAAGCATGATTTTTTTTTTTTTCTCATGTAGTGGAAAATTCATCTTATATAAGAGTTCCAATTAAGCCTTTTCATGAATATTTGATAAAAAAAGATTTTCTGAAAAACCAGCAGTGACTTTAAAGTGTGCTTCTTGTGTGTCTGCAGGAGCCGAGGGCTGCATGGGTCCAGTGGTCATGCCCCCAGGGAAGAAGGCCGAGGGCCCCAGCAGTGGGAGCGTGGCGCGGGGTCTGAGTCAGCTCTACCAGGACACCGAAGCAGCTGACCTCTCTCTGGCCCTGTCTGCCTCTCTCAGCCGGGCCGAGGATGAGGAGCTGACCAGCCTTAGCTGGTTGCATGAGAGCACAGATCTTCTGACCAGTCTGGGCCACTCTGGCCTGCGTAGCGTTAGCCCCCTGCAGGATGCTAACGGTGGCCGCGAGCCCTCGTCCTCGCCGTCGTCCTCCCCTGAGCCAAGCGAGCCGCCCTACCACCTGTCCACGGGTCCCAGCCGTAAACCTCCGTACTCTTTCAGCTGCCTCATCTTCATGGCAATAGAGGACGCTCCCTCTAAACGACTTCCTGTCAAAGACATCTACGGATGGATACTGGAGCACTTCCCTTACTTCGCTAGCGCCCCCACTGGTTGGAAAAATTCAGTGCGTCATAATCTGTCACTAAACAAATGCTTCAAGAAGGTGGATAAGGATCGCAGTCAGGTGAGGGCTTGTGTTTTACTGAGTTTTACTGAAGTATAAGGTGTCAAAGAGCCGGTTGTTTTTTGTTTTTTTACCACTTTTTTACCACCTTTTTTGGACCAGTGGTGTCCACAATAAAGAAAAAGATAAATCTTTTAAAAATATATTTGCTAGATTTTTTATGATATAATTTCCTGTTTCATGTTTTTCTGCATGTTGACTGAACCACTACATGACTTTGATTTTACATACAGTATTTTTTTCAAATATTAATAGCAGTGAAGCAATTTTGTTCAACATGCTAGTTTATGCTAACAACATGCTAAAAAATGCTTGCAACATGCTAATTCATGCTAACATGCTAGTAGCATGTTAAATGATGTAGTAGCATGTTAATTCATGCTAACAACATGTTAGTAGAATGCTAAATCATGTAGTAACATGTTAATTTATGCAAACAACGTGTTAAAACATGCTAGAAACATACTAAAACATGTTAGCAGTGTGTTAAAAAATGCTAGCAACATGATAATCATGTTAGCAACACGTTAATTCATATTAAAAAAATGCTAAAATATGTTAGCAAAAGGCAAAATAATGTTAGCAGCATGTTAAATTATGCTACCAACATGCTAAAACATGTTGGCAACATGACAATTCATGTTAGCAGTGTGTTAAACCATGCTAGCAAATTGCTAATTATTGCTAGCAGAGTGTTTAATCATGTTAGCAATGTTAATTTAAGCTAACAACATGTTAAAACATGCTAGCAATGTGTTAATTCATGTTAGCAATATGTTAATTCAGGCTAACAAAATAATAAAACATACTAACAACCTGCTAATTCATGCTAGCAATGTGTTAAATCAATGCCAGCAATGTTAATTCATGTTAGCAATGTGTTAAAACATGTTAATTAATGTTAGCAATGTGTTAAATTATGTTAGCAGTGTACTAAAACATGTTAGCAACATGCTAATTTATGTTAACAATCTGTCAACCCATACTAGCAACATGTTAATTCATGCTAGCAATGTGTTAAATCATGCTAACAAAATATTAATTATTGTTAGCAATCTGTTAAAACATGTTAATTCATGCTAGCAAAGGATTTCTCGCTTTCTTTCTCTTTACACTTCATTAAATTTAAAGCTTATAAAACTTTCAAACTTTCATACGGCTTTGTCAAATCAACATCAAAGTTTGTCTCAATGAACTTTACTCATCTAGATTTTAATTATGATGTCAGGACAGTGGTATCATCCTGACACTTTTATATTGTCACCCCACAAAAAAAAAAATCTAAATAAATTTTAATAAAGAAAGTCAAATTCTCATCATAGAAGTGGTCTTTTTATGTATGAATTTCATTTTTAATGTAAGATAGGACAGAAAACTCATTGACCCATTAATGCCATATTAACCTTAAATCAAAGTCCACATTGACTTCATGAAAAATTAGTTCTGAGTACTAGCTAGTCAACAAAGACTTATTATGGTTAGTTTTTAAGAGATTTTATGAATGTGGGCTGTGGATATGTAAACATGTCCATGCAATCATGCTTTTTGTTTAGATGTGACAAATATAATGATAATATCGTACACAGACATCAAAGCAGATGAAAAGATTAACAAAAACACGTAGTGCTCTGGCAGAGTGTGTTTGCATTGTTATATGTGTGTGTAAGAGTGTGTTTGTACCTGTCTAAGCCATCATGTTGTCTTTTGGTTCTTAACTACGGCCAAAAGAGTTTTCCTTGTATATGTATTCCCATAGCAACCGAGCTGTAGTTGACATGAAAAGCATGTCGTTTCTGTAGCAACAGCAAAACTGATTGGCTGCGTTGCTATGTCTGTGAGTAGACCTGTATATATGCGTGTGTGGGTCAAATATGGGAACATTTCAGGGAAGTGGTATGAAGCACAGTGATCTGTTTTGATGGGTAAAGTTCAGGTTACTTGTCCAGCTGGATCACATTTCACTGAGTACAAAATAATCAACGTAATTCTCTGGCAGAATACCAAACTAATCTGCTGAAACTGACATGTTCATATAACCTTTCTAATATAGACTAATTAACTGAATTAAATTTGAATGGTGTTTCATTTAGTTTCATTTCCCACTCTGATTGGAATGGGGAATGGAAACATTTTTTATTATTATTTCAAAATTCTTTTTCTGTCCAGATATTTTGACAAAATGTTTGTCTCTGAGTAGCCTACACAATTTATTAAATGTCTCTCTTGATTTGATTAAAATGGTATTTAATCTCACTAATACATACACACCTCAGAAGGGTGTTTGGAGGAGAAGGGCAAACTAGTGGGTTAAAGGGATAGTTCACCCAAAAATGTAAATTCTGTCATCATTTACTGCCTGTAAACCTGTATGAATTTCTTTGTTCTGCTGTACACAAAGGAAGATACTTGGAAGAATGTTTGTATCAAGCAGATCTCGCACCCTTTGACTACCATAGTAGGGAAAAAAATTACTATGGAAGTCAATGGTGCCTCACGACTGTTTTGATTACAACATTTTTCAAAATCTCTTCTTTTGTTTAGCAGAACAAAGACATGTATACAGGTTTTGAACAACTTAAGGGTGAGTAAATGAGGATAGAATTTTCATTTTTGGGTGAACTATCCCTTTAAATGGCCTGTTTTTTCTGCTTCTGTACCTTCAAGTCTTCTGTATGCAAATGTTATAATTACTAAGAGTTTCCATAATACTTTTTGTTAATGTTCCCAATCATTTCAGTTCCTTAGCTGGCACAAAAGCCCTCCAAAAACAGCCTTATGGAAACTCATTTCCACGTCTAGTTTTTTTTTTTTTTTACCAAATCACGTGTTTCATAAATGCCATGTGGCTAATCACTCTGAAACTTCATATTTTTTTCTTCATAACAACACTGATTGGCTGATGGAACAAAAAAAGTCCACATTCCCAAACCCTTCAAGAAGCAATGGTCCATTTCATGCTTTTAAAGAGCTCTCCGAAAACATCTATTATCATATAATGAATCATTTATCATTTTCGTTAACACTTTATTTTAGGGTCTATTAACTAGTTGCTTATTAGCATGCATGTTACTAGAATTCTACATGACCTTATTCTACATTCTTAATCCAAACAACTACCTTACTAACTATTAATGAACAGTAAATTAGGAGTTTATTGAGGGATCATAGTTAATAGTTTGTGTTCCCTATACTAAAGTGTTACCTGATTTTCTGTTTCATCAGAATACGTAGCTACTTTTAAATCACCATAGATGGAGATTTGTTGTAGTTACAGCATCCACCGGGAGAGACTAACTTGACTATTCCAACCAGATAAACCTTGACCCCTTGGGCTAAACTCAGGCGTACTTCATATAAGTTTTAATCAATGTCAACCAAGTTGCTAAATACTAAATAAGTGTTAATATGATATGTGGGATGTCATATGTTAATGAGTTTTTCACTGGAACCATGAAGATTTCTGAGTAAGCCATTATTGCAGCTTAGTTTCCAAAAATGGTCTGAGCAGAAAATCCAGTTTTCCATGATATGACCTCTTTAACATTCATGAATATGTGTGTATACTTTATAAGCCATAAGTAGAAACCTTCTCCTTTAAACATAGGCAATCATGTATTCTGGCTCTCTCAGCGTAGAGTCTGTGGCAGAAATCTGCTTTCCTCATTTACCACGGTTGGGAAAGATTAGCACATTGGTCTGGGCTGGTTTTAAAACGCCATCATTGTCTCCATGTAGACTGAGATACTCCTGCCAAACCTTCCAACCAGACAACCAACATCCCTCTCTTCTACTTGTTGCCTTGGAGACCAGTGAAACCACAGGTGCTTGTCTGCTCCTCCTCTATCTCCTGTAGAGAGGGGTCATACGGTTCTGCCAGGCAGGTGAGCTGGAGCCGTACCCGGATGCCACGCCGGAGCTGGTGAACGATGTACGTCAGTCTGTGATGTTGTTTTGCAGGCGTGTTGATAGCTAATTGAGGGCAGACTGGCGGGGGAAGTTATGAATGAAGTCATGGGGAGTGTATTTGAATTACCCTGAACCCCCGGTGGAAACGGCATGCCGGGCCAATGGCTCCTCGAGCAGTGTGAAGAACACGAATACACACACAGAAACGCGAAATAAAGTTGCTTCCCCCGACCGTTTGGCAATTGCTAGCTTGTCGGCCTGTTTAATCAAACCTTTCCCCTAATTGCTGTGAGTGGTGTGTCAGTAAACACTGATGATCATTGCAATAGCGACTGTTCTGTAACTATGATAATATCAGAGCGCTTTCATCATCCCGTCTCACTTATTTTTGTGCTTAATACGAGAGCCGAGATCAAAGGCACACGGGTTGAATTTCATGGCTTGTGTGAGTTGTGTTTTTTGGTAAAGTGAAATGTGGATCTGGAAGCCCCTGATGGAGGGCAGACAGCTTAATTAGGTGGAGAATGGCTTCTTTGATCTAAAAATACATGCCAGTGTTGCATGTTGAGGCAGTTTTAAAGGTGCCTCTGTGTTCACTAGACAGCGAGGGTCTCGAGTGCAAGGTCTAATCCTCCACCCTGCTGTTCAGTTTCCTCAGTACTTTGCAAAGGTGTATTTATTGAAAATATACATTATATCCCAATATATGTGTCATTCTTTGAAGATTCTTGAAAGAATCTGTGTGCTAATTTAAGTATGGGTTTGGGCTCTTCAACTCCAGACAGTGTCCTGCAGACTTTAGTACCAATTCCAGTTTAACCCACCTGTGTGTACCCACCTTGGGATATTTGATTGGGGTTTGAGCTAAATTTGGCAAGACACTGGCCATCCAGGGGTGTGTTTACCATAAGCATCATTAGCCAATTATAGTCGCAAGTTCTGTTGAATTGTGTTGGTAACGATGGCACTTGTGACCTTAGTTTTGGCTTCGTGAAACGCACCCCAGGACTAAAGTTGAAGATTTAGAGTGTACTGAATGTTAGCTAGATTACTGTGCTCAATAGCACAATCTATTCAAGTCCTCTTGTCGTTTTAACAAGAAACTATGCTTCTACAGATCGAGAGCTGTAGCTCCAACCATTTAAAGGGTTAGTTCACCCAAAAATTAAAATTCTGTCATTAATTATTCACCCTCATGTCGTTCAAAACCTGTAAGACTTTCGTTCATCTTTGGAACACAAATCTGTGAAAATCTCTGAGAGATTTCTGTTGGCTATGCAACTGACACTTTGATTCTTTAAAAATTCATAAAGAGATTGTAAAACTAATCCATATGAATTGAGCGGTTTAGTCCAAATTTTCTGAAAAGACTTGATTGTTTTATCTGATGATTTAATTTAGGCTTTTATTCACATATAATCATTGATCAGTGAACATAAACAGAAGCTCAACCAAACCTGCTTGATGTGCGAGAACAAATCTCTTTCTGAAGCTCAAACGTGCTGCGTAACAGGGCTGGGGTGATACATCGATTCTCGATCAATACAATGAATCTGGATCGATCCTGATATTTTCTCTCTCTAATCAATTCTTAGCTTAGTTTTAACAGCAGATGGCGCTCTAGGCTAGTTTTTAACCGCACGCTCTCAAACGCTCACGAAGAAGACAGCTGGACAGCGCTCGTGCGTTCAGCTCGAGTCATGTAAGTGGTTAAATATAACTGCACCTCGGCTGAGAATGCTTTTATGATGCAAGGTTTGTAATTCACTTCAAACTTTTCAAATGATTATTTTAGGTTTAAGTGGTGTGTGTAAAGGAACTGGAAGCAGGCAGTGTACACGTGTTTCTAAATCACGTATAGTAGTGCCATCTGCTGTTTAAAAATTAAGCTCAGAATTGATTCGAGAGAGAATTGTGATACAACTATCAGAATCGCTCCAGATTCTTCAAATGGAGATTCGATGTATTGTCCCAGCCCTACTGCGTAACATGAGAATGAACCTCATTGGTTCTTGCGGAAGCTCAAACGTGCTGCATAATATGAGAATGAACCTCATTGGTTCTCACACGTCAAGCATACATGCTTGGGCTTCCGTTTACCACAACTGATGTGTGAGTTGATTAATGTTTTTATGTGTATAAAATCCTAAATTCAATCTTTTCATCAAACCGATCATGTCTCTTTAGAAAATTTGGACTAAACCATTCAATTCATATGGATTAGTTTTACGGTCTCTTTATTAACTTCAAAGTGCATCAAAGCATCAAAGCTGTAGTTATGTAGCTGTCAATGGAGGGGGACAGGAAGCTCTCAGATTTCATCTAAAAGATCTTAATTTGTGTTCCGTAGATGAACGAAAGTCTTATGGGTTTGAAACGATATGTGGGTGAGTAATTAATGACAGAATGTTCATTTTTGGGTGAACTATCCCTTTAAATTTTCGACGCTATTTGCAAATGTTTGTTTGAACTATGCTTTCGTGAAATGCCAAATCGTTCAACAATGTTGGCAATGACAACTTGCGACTATTATTGGCTTACAATGCTTTTGGGAAACACACCCCAGGCTATTTCAGGTAATCCTGAATATTTTGATTAGCTGGTTCAGGTATGTTTGATTAGAGTTGGAGCCAAATTGGAGCCAAGACGGTAGCCCTCCAAAAGTAGGGTTGACTACGCCTGGTTTAGGCCTAGTCCACATGTACATGAGTTTTTCCTCCTGTTTAAAAAAAAAAAAAATGCATCCACATGAAAATGCAAAAACACACTATGAAGTGCTGTCAAGAGCATGCCAAAGCATCATGCCAAACCATTACCCTAACTCTAAAGCCATGTTGGCCAATCAGAAGCCTGGATTTTTATGCCAGTTTTCAAAAAAGTTCAGTTTCAGTGACCGGATACTGCGTTTGCGTGTGGACCAACGGCCAAACTGCATAGAAAAAGCTGCGGTTTTAAAAATACCTGTGTTTGTATGGACGGGGCTTTAGAGGTATAATTCTTTCTTGGGCACCGTGAGGTCCCAGTTTCCTATCCTGTAAGAGCCCCCAATTTAAATGAAGTTCCTGTAGAGCATGGCTGGGCAACTTTGGCCCTCGAGGTCCACTCTCTTGCAGAATTTAACTCACCTTGCCTGTAGGTTTCCAGTAATCCTGAAGCTCTTGATTAGCTTGTTCAGGTGTGTTTTATTAGGATTGGAGCTGCTGGAAAGTATGTTCTCAAAAGCCAGCGCTGTCCACCCCTGCTGTACAGTACTGTAAGTACTCCTTACTTTGCCTTTTCCCCCATTTTGGGGTATGGGCTGTCAACCAGGGCTCGCCAGACATCTCTATCTTGGGCTTTCCTCTCGACCTCATTCCAGGTGTAACCCATCTTTTTACAATCCGCTTCAAGATCTCGGTGCCAAGTGCTTCTTGGCCTTGCTTTTTTCCTTTTTCCTTGAAGATTTCAGGTCAGGGCTTGCCTGGTGATGTTTGATGTAGGCTCCCTGCTGTACAGTACCTCTGAATATTGTTAATCTTAATAACGATACTGTTTAACATGACCGTAATTTGTCTTTTTTTGCATTTTAGAGCATAGGAAAGGGTTCTCTCTGGTCTATTGATCCTGACTACAGACATAATCTGATTCAGGCGCTGAAGAAGACTCCATATCATCCGTATTCCCCTCGGCTTCCAAAACCTTCTACCTCCCCATCTGCCTCTCCTCAGCAATACCACAGGTAACGCCTCAATTTCATAAAGAGTTTTCTTTCTTTTTTTTCTTTTTTTTTGGCCGTCCATTTCTTTTTCTTTTTCCTTTCTGTTCTTTTCCTCTGCAACTACCAGTTATTGCTTTTTCCCTCTTTTTCTTCTGGTACTTTCATTCACACTTTCCATTTTGTGTGGCCCTGAAAATCCTAGTCCAGACTTTTCCATCTCTAAAGAAAGAGCTTGGGCACAAAAACATCTTAGTGTGGAATAACAAAATGTGACTGAGTGGATGTTGACCTTACCACGGTATAAATAATTTTGAGAGTAAAATAGTCTTGAAATAAAACAAATGACAGAAAGGATGACAGAAGGAAGCTCATATATACACCTTTATTTGGTGGTGTCTCTTATGACCTTCCTGTGAAGAACACATTGATTCGGTGTCTGAGGGTTCTGGGTCAGTTCCTCACTCATTCCTGAACTCTTTGTCAGCAACTGGACATGGTCCTCTGGGGAATCTGTGGGATGTAAAGAAACAGCACACGCTTGCCCTTCCTGAGTCGTTTCTTCTCCTCTGCTGTTGCTGTGACGACCAGAGCACCTCCATGGCAACATATGTATGAGGCAGGTGGAATATAAGCACAAAGCTATTTGTCTGACAAAAGAAGAAAAAAACATAGATAGGACAGACAGTTAGAGCTAAGAAATACATTATAGGCTTAGCAACACAAAACTCCATAGCAACAGTAAATGTAAAACACCTGTTTTCTTGCTTTTTCCTTGATTTCCCCCCACTTCCTCTTTTGGGATGAGGGGGCTGCTGTCAGTAGCTTGTGGTCTCTAGGTCTCGTTTGGGAAATTGGGAAAGTCAGTTACCGTGTAAACAGTTGTACAGTCAATTATGCAGTTTTTTTTTCTGTTTACAAAAAAAAGAAAAGCTTTTTTTGTATTTCGTTTCGAATAAGTGGCCTTTTTTTATCAGTTGAAGTTGAAATAAGTGAACCACGATCAAACCTGATACTCCAGATTCATTACCTGTTGGAATTTCCAGCTAAAACAGTTTTATATGATAGCTTACATGGTTTTTACATGGTCTTTAGATGGTCCAAGGTAGTTTAGATGGATGTTTTTCTTAAAAGAGAGAATTCTGACGTTTCACCTGGAAGATTGAGTTATGACATTTTGATTAAAAATTACAAGGTCAAAAATTAATAAATAAATAAAAATGAAACGCATTATTGAGAATCAATCACAATAAGATCTATGTCATACATTTAGAAAATAAAATGTCGACTTTGTGTGTTGTAATGAGTGGCAATACTTTACTGAATTTATTATTTTTTAACTGTATAGCTGTTGTGATTGATACTTGATTGATACCTGTTTCTTTTAACTAATGCAATTATTATGCAATTAGAACTGCTCATACTTGAAGCAAATATGTTACCACTAGACCAATTCATAATTATATTATTAATATTAGTGCTGTCAAATCGATTAATCGCATCCAACATAAAAGTTTGTAAATATGTATGTGTGTGTGTGTGTGTGTGTGTGTATGTGTGTATATATATATATATATATATATATATATATATATATATATATATATATATATATATATATATATATATATATATATATACACACAAACACACACATATACATACTGCATGTATATTATATATTTACAGACTTTTATGTTAGATGCAATTAATCGTGATCAATCGATTTGATAGCACTAATTAATATATTAAAAATAATAAATAAATTAAATAAATTCTAAATTTTATTTCTAATATATATTAATATATTAAATTATTAAAATTATTAATATGCTGACCCATGCATTCAGCTGACCTACAAAATCCCAGGAATGACAGTGGCAGATGTAAAATTAACATGTATCAGTTTAAACATTTTCAAACCAGTAAAAGGTTATGTTAAATTGTAATCAACAATTTAGATTAAGGTCTAATTCTCACTATTAACTAACTGTTAACTATGACTTTTGCCTCAATAAACGCCTAATGAATGCTTATTAATAGTTAGTAAGGTTGTTAAATTTAGATATTGGGTAGGATTAAGGGATGTGGAATATGGAATAATGCATTAATAATATGTGCTTAATAAGTACTAATAAACAGCCAATATCCTTGTAATATTCATGCTTATAAGCAACAAGTTAATAGTGAGAATTGGACCCTAAACTAAAATGTTACCTAATGAGATTAGATAAATGTGACGTCAAATGTCTCATCTGTGAACCCCAACACCCTCAACTGTCCCTATCACTTTAAAAATTGATGCCCATGGTGAGTTTGAGGATCCGTTTTAAAGACTAAAGGAGTAAGTCAATCTAAGTGAAGGTATAAGATCGACTGTTATTGAAAATAGAAGCCATTTGGATACATTGCTTTACACTGTCTATAACAAGTAATCATGATAAATAATTGGATTTCCAAGCCTCGCCAGGATGTCTGTACTTGTTCAATTAGATTCCTGCGCTACCTCTCAGTCTACAGTTTGCATTCCACACCATCAGATTCTAATTCTCTAGAGTTTCCTCTCCTCTGCCTTTATCTGTCTTTGACTAGGATTTTGGAAGTTCATAATACAAGTTTTTTTTCCTCCCATTATTTGATTTTTATCACTCTATGTGATTTTCTCTCTCTAGCATTCTTGCTCTGTGTTTATATCCCTTAGTCCTCCACTATGGCCAGGAAGTCCACTCTTCAGAAAAAATGGAGGAGTGCTCTTACAAGGTAAAATCCCATTTTTTGTTAGTTCTTCTTTTCTGTTTCTCCGTAAGACTCCATTATAACAAAATTTGAGTTTTGTTGCTTTTAGTTCATGTCTACTAGCTTTGAAACCATCTATAGCCTGAGCAGATAAACAGGTACATTACCGTTGAAAAGTTTGGAGTCAGTAAGATTTTTTGGTAACACTTTATTTCGATGGTCTACTTTAGTCATTCTACTGCCTATAAGTAACTTTGCAACTATATGTCAACTAACTCTAATTAGAGCAGTGGTATTCAAATGGCAGACCACGGTCTGGTTCCGGACCATGGGACATAATTGCGCCGTTTTTACAGATTAAAATGAGCAGCGAGTCAAAACAAAAGCACACAAGTGCTCAAGGTCGTTTACTGTAATGATCTTTTGGCGCTACATCCTCTAATATTTTCACCTAGAACCAAACACGCTTCATTCAAGCTATTTTTTAGTATCTTTGTCTCGACAAAAGCCCAAAGTATACATCACTTTTTACACGAGGGTCAGCGTACAGTGCTTGTGACGCGAATTTCGTCATGAGAGTATGCTAAAATTTCGTCATCAGAAGAGTACTGTATGTGCACCGCTGGATTTTTGTAACCCCGTGTACTTTGTATTCTCTTTTACTTTGTAATACTTTGTATCTCTAGCATGAAAGAATACAAATATATTTACATGGGTTGTAACTCGTAGCGAAAGATTGCTCAAAACTGCGCATGCGTCGAACCAAAGACTATAGAATAACAGAGACGCGTTACTCGTATTGTTTTGAATGGGAGAAAGTGCAACACGCAATATGGCAGAATAAGTCCCGCCTTCTAAATAAGAGCCAATTGCAGACTGGTAAAGTCATTGCGTAACTACAGTGGCCGTTAGAAGCTCCGGTTCCTATAGAAACAGTCAGACGCGCACCTCCGAAATGAGACATGAGAGACGCGCATTTAGGACTGTGCATGCGCATTAGCTTGATCCAGCCTGAAAAAGAGTTTTTTTCAACCTGGTCTCATGGGAGAGACATACCCGTGGGCACGTTTTCGCGAGACACAAAATTACGTACAGACGAGTACATCTCGCTGCAGCTTCCGACAGAAAGAACGCTAGAGGCCGGTAAAACGTTGATAAGCGCTTTTACACGTTTTCACGCACGGTTTCGATGACGGTCGGGGTCGGATTATGGATTCATAAAGACTCGTTTTCACGTCTCCTCGCGCATATCATGTCACGACTTCAAAACGCTTCTTACCGGAGTGCCCGATTTATTAAACGAACGTACTTTTTCCGGCTCTATGCGTTTCGCTTTTTTTGGCCGTAACCAAGCTTGCTCGGTAGCTCAGCCGATATGGAGTTGGACTTACGACGAGGAGTCGACTTCCCCACCCCCCCTACGAATCCTGTGAAAGGCGACTGACTCAAAGAGAGATCTAAACGAGCTGAAAAATGGTATAAGATCACGGACGCTTCTTATGTCACGTTTGCTTTTTGTTAACACTATCGGGTAGGTTTAGGCGTAGTGTCGGTGGAAAGTTATTTTAAAACGCAATGGAGCGCAAATGTCAAATCGAGAACTGCGGCAATTCGTCTAAAAAGCAACGTCATAAAAACGTACCGCATTCACCCTATTATCAGCTCCGGCAAAAAAAAAAAAAAAAAGGGAACACGCTTTTAGTGCCACTCAGTGGACATTTCGCAGCGAAACTGCAGCGATATGTACTCATTGGTATGTATTTCGCGACTCGCAAAAACGTGCCCACGGGTACGTTTTCGTCATGAGACCAGGTTGGATTTTTTGTCATGATTCGAGCGTTTAGAATCAAAATTTATGAGACAGTTGTTGTCAGATTTCATTAGGTGATTTCAAATATGAAACGGAAGCTTGGCAAACAGCTTTGGAACAATTTGATGTTTCCCCATTCAAAGAGATAGGAGGTGCACTTGCATGCCTGAGAGGTGTTTCAAAGATGGCCGCTGAAGGAAATTACTTGTCTTAAAGTCAAGTCAAGTCACCTTTATTTATATAGCGCTTTTTACAATGCAGATTGTGTCAAAGCAGCTTTACATTGATAACTGGTTACATAATTTTTTGCTGCACAGCAGCTCTTAAAGAATAGTGTCAATGCAGGCAGATCAAAGCACTGTTGAATAAATGTCAAGAATACTGTTGAATATCAAGATGTCAAGTCAAATGTCAAGTGTCCCCAACTAAGCAAGCCAAAGGCGACTTCAAACTCCTCTGTACACGTACGAGTCAAATGAAGTATACTTTGCAAGGCTGTATGTTTGACCAGAGCTAAAGTGCTGAATTAAGAGCTGCAGATGACGTGGTTATTTTAACAACAGCAGAAACACATTGAGCAGAACAATACTTTAAGTCAAAGTTTTTAGTCAAGATACTTTTGCTAAAACGCTGCAGAAAATGAGAGTGCAGAAAAGTACCATTGTTATTTTTAACTATCATACAGATGACTCCGACCGTTTAAATTAAACAGGTTTGTGACAATTAAGTTTTTCTCAGTCCCAAGGCATTCTATGTGCCATACACATAGGTATCTAAATGAAAAACTAAATAAATAAATACATAAAAATAGCCTGATAAAATATCTGATCTAAACTTTTATATTCATATCCAGTTGGGAGAAATATTTGAGAGATATAAAGAAATACTTGAATTGAATACCTCTGAATTAGAGTATTAGTAGACTGTTAGGTTTGGGTTAGATGTTAGGCTTTCGGGTAAGTAGAATAAGTTTACATGTAGTTGCAAAGTTACTTATGTCTGTTGGGGACCATCAAAATAAAGTGTTAGCAGATATTAAGCAGACAGTCTACTTATAATCTAATTAGTTTTAGTTGACATGTAGGTGCAACGTTACTTACAGGTTGTAAAATGTCAAAAAGATTACCATTGAAATAGTGTCTTCAATGTCACATGATCCTTCAGAAATCATTCTAATATGCTGATTTGCTGCTTAAAGGGTTAGTTCACCCAAAATTCTGTCATTAATGACTCACCCTCATGTCGTTCCAAACCCGTAAGACTTTCGTTCATCTTCGGAACACAGTTTAAGATATTTTAGATTTAGTCCGAGAGCTTTCTGTCTCTCCATTGAAAATGTATGTACGGTAGACTGTCCATGTCCAGAAAGGTAATAAAAACATCATCAAAGTAGTCCATGTGACATCAGTGGGTTAGTTAGAAGTTTTTTGAAGCATCGAAAATATATTTTGGTCCAAAAATAACAAAAACTACGACTTTATTCAGCATTGTATTCTCTTCCGGGTCTGTTGTCAATCCGCGTTCACGACTCCGCAGTGACGCTGCTGACGTTTTATCCGGTGCGCCCGAGCTTCGTTTACAGTCTGAGGGAGACGCTTGCTGTATTCAAGCTATTCTACATTGTTTGTATTTTGGTATTGCTATATTTTTTAAAATGGTGCATAAGTGTGCATGTCACGGATGTCCTAATCGCCAAAAACAACGACGTAAAAGTGCATTACCAACACCGACAGATGAAAGGATTCAATGGAATCAATTCAATGGAAAGGATTCCGGAAGAGAAGACAATGCTGAATAAAGTCATAGTTTTTGTTATTTTTGGACCAAAATGTATTTCGATGCTTCAAAAACTTCTAACTAACCCACTGATGTCACATGGACTACTTTGATGATGTTTTTATTACCTTTCTGGACATGGACAGTATACCGTACATACATTTTCAATGGAGGGACAGAAAGCTCTCGGACTAAATCTAAAATATCTTAAACTGTGTTCCGAAGATGAACGAAGGTCTTACGGGTGTGGAACGACATGAGTAATTTATGACAGAATTTTCATTTTTGGGTGAACTAACCCTTTAAGAAACATTTATGATTATCAATGTTGAAAACAATTCTGCTGCTTAATATTTTTGTGGAAACTTTGATACTTTTTTTTTTTTACAATTAGATTCTTTGATCATTAGAAAGTTCAAAAGAACAGCATTAACCTGAAGTAGAAATGTCTTGTATATATATATATATATATATATATATAAAAAGTCCTTTGATATGTCCCACCCAAAGAAATATATCAACCTGTGCTTGCCAAGTGATGTCATGCAGCCTTTAAAAGTGCCTTGCAAAATCCCCTTGATTTTGATTTATAAAAAAGCCCTCTTTATCACACAAATAGCTGCTTTGCGCCTACAGATTACCTTTGTAATGTCTTGGGAATCATTCTTTTTTTTTGCCACTGATTCTCTCATTTCCCACAACTGCTCCTTCATCTCTCTCTTTCAGTCCATCTGTTTCTCTCTTTCACTCCCTGTTGGTGTCCCTGCCGTTTAAATGTCCATTCGATTCCAATCAGGGTGCTCTCTTTCCACTCCACCGCGAGCAGCTAAATGGAAGGAAATGGATACATTATCTGTCTGTAGTGGCTCCTCTCTCCTTCTCGTCTGCTCTTGATAATGGAATAATGGGTGCAGAGCTGCCTGTGAAAAGTGTCTGAGCAAGGCTATTGGCGTTTGAGTGATGTGAACGTCTTGATGGCTGTCTACATAAAAGCAAAGAGCTCAGAGTGTGTATGTGTGTCAAGTGCTGGACTGGACAGCCTTGCTTCACTTAAGCTTGCTAGTAGCCAATGTCATAGTGCTTAGAGTTTGTGAGTGGCTGGACACCTGTGAAGACTGTCTAGTGTCCTTTTGGCTTGGCCCTTTAATGGATTGGTTCACTTCAGAATTAAAATTTCCTGATAATTTACTCACCCCCATGTCATCCAAGATGTTCATGTCTTTCTTTCTTCATTCAAAAAGAAATTAAGGTTTTTGAGGAAAACATTCCAGGATTTTTCTCCATATAGTGGACTTCACTGGGGTTCAACAGTCTGAAGGTTCAAATTGCAGTTTCAGTGAAGCTTCAAAGGGCTCCACACGATCCCAGATGAGGAATAAGGGTCTTATCTAGAGAAACAATCAGTCATTTTCTAATCGAAATTAGTTAATTTCGATTAATTAATCTGAGAAAAAATAACGCGTTAAAAAAAATAACGCAGATTAATCCATTCCGCATTGACCTTTGAACCTGGAGCCGTTCTAGATGACTGCTGAGCTGACGGACATAACGAGCAGAGAGCTTCTCCCTCGTGCGCGCGAGCTCTCTTCTTCTTCAAAGTAAGCACCGTCTTTGCACTCTCTCTACCTCACACATAATAATCTAAATCAACTGACACAATGCTAAAAGTTTGTTAGACCGAATCCATGTTTCACGAGGCGCATTCGGAGAATGACAGGCGCCCTGTACGTGCAGCTGACATAAACCACACTTTCAGTAAACAAGTGTTTTTGAAGTGTTTTCCGTGTTGACAAATCTTTTGCGATGTCCTAATAACAGTCGCGATTCGCACGCAACGCGTCAACGTCCGCTAATGTCCAATTCGCGACCTAATGACTCATTTGAACAGATTCATGACAACAACTGATCTGTCCACACGGTCTATAATGAATCATTTACTCGAACAACTCTGAAATGAGAACATAAGTGTGCTTACCCCATTTAGCAAGAGTGGTTAGTAAAATTAGCCTTAATAATCCACAATATTTTCAGGTTATTTAAATGACAATGTGTAGTAAATTAGGCCTACCTATAAAATCAGTTAGTTTAGACTGGAGTGAGGTGAAACCAGAACAAAGCAAGTTGTTGTTAGCTAGGTGCATTCAATTGTATATGGTAGAAAATTATATTATTAGTTAATGTAACTTCTAAATGCTACTTTTTAATACTTTTCAGGTTTAGCAAAAAAGCATCTTCGCTTACAAAGCTATAAAATCTTTTTTTTTTTTTTTTGCAAAGAGGGCAAGAAAGAATTACAGTGAGAGTGACGGGTACTTTATTGTCAGTATCGGGCTCGCAGATCACGTGGGTAGGGCACTTTTTACTGTTTGTGTGGATGACCATGTCTGTCACCACCGAAGACCATTGTTGACCCAGGAAAAACCCTGCATTGATTCATTTGAATTGAAATATTTAATACTTTAACAACAAAAATTATGTATGCGATTAATTTAGATTAATTAATCACAGAGTATGTAATTAATTAGATTAAAATTTTTAATCGATTGACAGCCCTAATATATATATATGAAAAATGATGCGCATTTGTGGTTAAAAAGTATATACATTTTTATTTTTTAGAAAATGTCCAATTGTTTCACTAAATAAGACCCTTATTCCTCGGCTGGGATCGTGTAGAACCCTTTAAAGCTGCTCTTTGGACTTTCAACCTGTTGAACCCCAGTGAAGTCCATTATATGGAGAAAAATCCAGGAATATTTTCCTCAAAAGCCTTAATTTCTTTTTGACTGAAGAAAGAAAGACATAAACAGCTTGGATGACATGGGGGTGAGTAAATTATTAGGAAATTTTAATCATGAAGTGAACTAATCCTTTAAGCAATCGTTCACCCAATCATTTACTTGCCCTCAGGTGATTAACTGGAGAATCACTTTCTAGGCTGCAAAACTGGTAGCGTCAACACTATTATTGACCTTTCAACAAATCAGTTGAGCAAACATTGCATCACCTAATTAATATTCATGGTGATATGGTTTATAATGTGTTCCTCAGATCGTTCTATTGTTCAGCTCACCCTCATGTCATTTCAAACCTCAATTACTTTCTTCCATGAGATGTTTAGCACAATGTTCACACTGCTCTTTTTCATGCAAAAAAGTAATTCATATGACTCATACACTACACCTCAAGTCTTCAAAAGCCATACAATAGCTTTTTTTGAGGAATATATGATGGGATTTTCATTTTTGGGTGAAATTTTTCTGTAAGGTGGACAAGATGTTCCTTAGGGTGATGTTCTTCAGATGTTTTAGGGCAGTGGTTCTTAACCAAGATAGCTGAAAATTATTTTAGATAAGCTAAAAAAAAAAAAAGAAAGAAAGAGAAAAAGAAAGAAAAAAAAAGGGAAGAACCCTACAAATCAAGAGGTTAACTGACATAATATTTCTGATTCTGTTTAGTTTTTATTTTGTTCTATTTGTGAACCAAATTTCAAGGGTCAGGGTTTTTTATTGAAAATTACCTCATTTATCCAAAACCTGGAAAAATTTAAAAAATGCAATTTCTAGACTTGGAAAAGATATAAAGATATTAAAAAGTCATGGAAATTTACATAATGAATATACATTTATCTAGTTATGTCAAGCTCTAAAATATTTTATTAGGTAGAAAATGCTATTCGTACTGGTAATTTCGGTTCTTGAAACTTCTGGAATCACAGCAGTGTAGTCCAGTTCAATACATGTTGTTTGTGTATTTTGTGCCATGAGTTGTAATTGGCGGTTTGTTGTTTCACAGTTCCACAGAGAGTGATACAGCATAGCTCACGTGTTGCTGCTCAGGGGCTCTTTCCAGTTATCAGACCCCTTCCTTTGAGTCCTGTGAGTAAGAGGACCACAGCCGTGAGGTTAGTATCCTTCTCTCCTTCTTAGTGTTTTTAAATAAAAATTGTTTTTGTTAAAGTGATATTATGCTATTTTAAAGGTTACTGATTTTGTTTTGGAGGTCTCCAACAATACGTTTCCATGCATTCAAGGTTATATATGTATTATAATATATATTGCAGCATCATCTAATTTCTCAAAAGATTCTGAAACAGTTCATTCAAAGAGTCACTCTCTCTAAACCCCTCCTTTCTGAGAGCCTGCTCTGCTCTGATTGGTCAGACGGTTGTCATTGGTCTACTGCTGCTTAAGTATGTGTCCGAAACCAAACGCCTATTACCGTATCTGAATTTCAGCTCCAGAGGCTTAATTAGTACTTGATACACAGTGATACGAATGATGGCGTCGGTTTTTCTGTAAGTGCGAGTTTTTCTGTAACAACGCGAGTTCAACTGCAGTGCGAGTCCTCATCCTTTTGAAGCGCACGCAAAGTGGATTCGCAGCACTAAAAACAGCATCTTCTCCACATGTCAACAACATGAACCAAACTCTTTCAGGCCTCAGCAACAGCTACATTGTTTGAGGGTCAAAGTAGACGTCGTTTGCAGGCAGCCAATGAAGACAGTAGGCTGGCATTATGCAAATTTGTTACGTTGGTATGTAACAGCAAGCGAGACTGGATTTGTGGACGAGTCGTTTCAGGCAGTTCAAAATCGATTCTTTCATTTGGGAAACTTTATTTGTTGTGAATTTTAATCTTTAAAATAGACCTTTTACATTCACAGTCAGCAATATTACACACTTACATAAAACATGAAACAAATACTAGTAGTATTTTAATAATACCATAATAACACTGTTCTCAACCAGTGTTAATTTCGTTGATTTGTCATAATTTTCGTCTACATTTTTTCACTGACGAAAACGAGACGACAACTAAATAAAAAACAGTTTTGAATGACGAAAACTTTGACAAAAATCTACTCTCATTTTCGTCAATGAATAAAAACGAGACAAAAATGTTAGGGAGGGACAATTTGGGAAGAGATCCAGTTAGAACTGATGTCCTGCGTTGTAGATGCACACATTTGAATTGTAACGTGCTGATCTACCCGCAGGAAAACCCCGCGCGTTCTCCAGGCTCACACAACACAGTGCTTCAGACTACTTGATTCCTTATGAAATAATGTTGATGAGTTATGACAATGTTTACTTTGCGATGTTTATATGGTAATGTGTTTTAATCTCAACTCCTTTAATTCATATAAAAGGAGCTGACAGAGGAAAAATGAGTCCCTGAAATGTGCCAGACTCCATTCTCTCTTGGCTTTTGACAAAAAAAGCCAAAATCCAAAGCTGTTGTAAAATAGCTAATGGACACTGCAAAAATGTATTTTGTCTTATGTCATTGTTAGATATATATGGAAGAGGATTAGGGCCAAGCAATAATAAAAAAAATAAAACCATCTCGAGATTAAAGTTGTTAAATTTCGCGAAAAAACTTGTTAAATTTCGAGAAAAAAGTCAAAATAAAATGTTGAGAATAAACTCATTAAATTACGAGAAAAAAATCGTTAAATTTCAAGAAAAAAGTCGAGATAAAATGTTGAGAATAAACTCATTAAATTACGAGAAAAAAGTCATTAAATTTAGAGAAAAAACTTGTTAAATTATGAGAACAAATTCGTAATTTAACGACTTTTTTCTCATAATTTAATGACTTTATTCTCAACATTTTATCTCGACTTTTTTCTCGAAATTTAACGACATTTTTCTCATAATTTAACGAATTTGTTCTCGTAATTTAACGAATTTGTTCTCGTAATTTAACGACTTTTTTTCATAATTTAATGACTTTATTCTCAACGTTTTATCTCGACTTTTTTCTTGAAATTTAACATTTTTCTCATAATTTAACAAATTTTTTCTCGTAATTTAACAACTTTTTTCTCGTAATTTAATGACTTTATTCTCAACATTTTATCTCTACTTTTTTGTCGAAATTTAACGACATTTTTCTCATAATTTAACGAATTTGTTCTCGTAATTTAACGAATTTGTTCTCGTAATTTAACAACTTTTTTTCTCATAATTTAATGACTTTATTCTCAACATTTTATCTCGAAATTTAAAATTTTTCTCATAATTTAACGAATTTGTTCTCATAATTTAACGACTTTTTTCTTGTAATTTAACGAGTTTATTCTCAACATTTTATCTCGACTTTTAAACAAGAAAAGCATTTTGACAATATAAAATAAAAAAATAAATATAAAGCATGTTCATTTTCCGTATTTTAACATTTTAGATTAAATTTGTTGTCATCTAATGCTCACTCAAAATGAATCTGTAAAAACAATAACACTGTAAAATGTAATCTTTAGCAAATCTCAAAATGAATATCCATTTATATACTGTATATTATAATGTTCTGATACCTAAATTAATTTTACAGATTTTAATTTTTAGCATTTCATTTTTAATTTAGAATTTTAATTTCAGCCATTTATTGGTTATCGTCAGGGCTTGACTTTTTTTGCTCACCAGCCACTGTGGCTAGTGGTTTTTCAAAGTTACTAGCCATTCACCATTTTGACTGGCCACAATTTTGACATAGATACCATGGGGAAAAACTGCCATATAGATATTTTTAATATTATCTCATAATTTGGCAGCTGGTATATTAGGCTGCTGTCACTTTAAGACCTGACGCACAGATCAATTATACTGTTACACGTGCCTTTTCTTTCTCAACTGTTCACGTTCACTTAAAACAAAACTGACTATGTTTACGTCAATACTCACCAAAATCAGCATTTTGACATTATTTTGTGTGTATTTGACTGTTTAAGTGCACAAGCAGCAAAAAAAGAACTCAGTTTAGTACTGAGAGGCGGCTTTATGTGCGCACACTTTGGGTGTGAGCACAAAATCTGCAGGAATCAGTAAAATTATGCGCAATACGTGCAATTCCACACTGAAATTAAAGCCCTGTAACACCAATGATATTCATCTGGAGCAATTGAAAGAAGTGAGTGAGGGAAGGCGGGTATGTGTGTCAATTCACTGTCAGAGAGATGAGAGAGCAAGAAAGCACAGCTGGTATTGTGTATCTATTCTGCAGAAAATGAATATCGGAAGTGTTTATTATATTTTTGACAACACTACATTGCACTTAGTTTATTATGTCAGATGCCTTTTTAAGACTACAATTGAAAATGTATTATATGTCAAATTCAACCCGCCTAAGTGGCTAGTAGGAGTGACTTGTTACACGCCACTGCTGAAATCCACCCGCATTTGGCGGATGTTAATGTCAAGCCTCAGTTATCAGCCATAACACAACATGTATATACCTTGAATACACTGTCATTTTGGTAATAGCTTCTGCGTAACTGTAATATATTAAATAATGATTTGCCTCCCTCTCTGTCTGTCTTAACAGATCAGCCCTGGGCGACTATCTGACACGGGGTAAAAACAGTCTGTGCAGTGACTCTCCTCCACCCAGCGATGATCAACAGGAGGACCACACGTACAGCAGCTCCCAGTCTCCAAGTACAAAGGGGGACATTTCTTCCTCCCTCTCCTCCTGCTCCACTCAGGGTTCCCTCTCTGTCTACAGCCACGGTCAGGAGGCGACGGTCACTGAGGTCAAGGAGGAGCAAAAAGACTTTCCGCTGGACGCTTCGCCACCTCTTCCCCAGCTACTCCAGCGCAGAAGACTGCTGTGGACCAAAGGTCACCTACGGACCCCTGGTGACACACTTCCCCTGAAGAAGAGGAGGGCGGAAAATCTCCTGGTAAAAGAGGAGGAAGATGAGGAGATGAAGGAGGCGGCGGGGTCGTTGCTTCACCTGGCGGGCGTGCGCACCGGTTTGAATAAGAACGCTCAGCGTGCGTGTAAAGTTCAGAAAGAGCTGAAAGAGGAAGCCAGTGATTAGCAATGAACGGAAATCCCGTTAACACAGATCTAAATACTTCTGTTCCAGGATATCAGGTGAATTCTAGTCAGTTGTTGCAATATCAATAAAATCACTGTTGTCCCTTGTTAAATTTGATTTCCTGGGTGAAAGAATCTCATGTTCATGTTTTTTTGTGTGTGCGTGTGTGTGTGCGTGCGAGCGTGTGTGTGTGTGTGTGTGTGTGTGTGTGTGTGTGTGTGCATGTATGTGTGAAGAGGGAAAAAAGCCATAGTAAAAATTGGGTCATTTGAGTGAAATCTGTTTTAATGTTTGTTTTTGAATTCATCAAGCCTACGGAACAAGTTAAAAGAATTAATTCTGTTGTAGCAATCCTTCTAGTTCACATCAGAAAGTTGAACGGAGAGATTTTCTATGCTGCTCTCAAGTGTGCCAAAGATGATACCTGTTGATGAAAGTGCAGCTAATCCATGCACACTTAGTAAGACCAGTAATAGTTTCAAAACGTAGTAATACCGACCTATATTACAAAAACCATCAGATGAATATTTGGGTCAATGACATAATGCTCATTTTTCTTGGTCCACATCTATTGATTAACTCAAAAATACATTAAAAATGCAGTTCACGACTTGAGTACGCCTCTTGTTGCATTTTTTATTTCGAAATTCATTTTTGGGTCAAGTCAGAAAGTTCAGTGTGGTGATTAAAATTAGCAGTGTTAAGGGGAAAGTTACTTTTTAAAGTAATGAGTTACAATTTTGCGTTACTCCCTAAAAAGTAACTAATTGCGTTACTTAGTTACTTTTAATGAAAAGTAATGCATTACATTACTTTTGCATTCTGTTTTGGGCAAAAGGAAAGGCCATTTTACACTAAAAGTTACATGAATAAGCCTTAGGCTGAAGGAAATGCAAAGTAACTTGCGTTACTTATTTGAAAAAGTAACTCCGATGTTTTGTAAGTAATCTGATTACGTAACCCGCGTTACTTGCAATTAGTTTCCCCCAACACTGAAAAGTAATATGGCATTATCTTTTATTATTATTGTCTTAAAAATATGAAAAATTTGAAACATTAATTAAATTAATAATAATATAAATATTTTTGACAAAACTGCTCAATTATATTTGAAAACTTTTGTCTGAAAAGTAAAAAAAAAAAATCTGCAGACTTATGTGTCAAGGTCAGCAAGTCTCTTAAATATCAGATAATTTGACCTTTTCATGTCAAAATTCATTAAATAAAAAAGGAATAATTAAGAATGCTTTTTGCCTTGAGAAATTTATTTATTTCTTAATAATGATTAACGTGTGCATTCATGTATGTACTCAAGGTATAAGGAAAATATATTATTCTTTTTATTAATGTTTGATGGCTACACCACAGCATTTTAAAGTCATTATATTTACTTTTCTTGAAAATGGTGTACACAATAACAAAAAGTACATTTCTACTTGGCACGTGTTTTAAAATAGATTTTTCCTATTCTTTATGGTGGACACTCTTATATGTCATTGATCCATTTATTTATTAAGCAGCAAATGTTTTGTGTAAAATGGCCTGTGTCCAGTGGATAACAAATGTAAAGGTCAAATGCAATATGCCAATTCTCTCTAGATGCCTGGTGTTCAAAACATTTCTGGTGTTAGTTCTTATTTGAAGCACACGAAAACTAATCTTTCTATGAAGCAATGTGTCAGAAATGCCTATTATGTTGCCAAAATGTTTTTTTTTTTTTTTTTTTTTTAATCTTTATTTTTAAAAAATCTTCATCACAATCCAAGCAATTTGTCCTGTCAGGATAACACTGTAAAAAGATATTCCCTTTTTTTCCACAAAAGGCAGTTTTTGCCTGTTTTTCAGTTATATTGCATGGGTGCTTGTACATAAGAAAGAAGTATTTTCTTTTCTAAACGAAAGATCATGTAAGATAGATATTTAGCATGAGGCATGGCTTATTTTCTTACGAGAAAACAGAGAGAGGCGTCTCTTAAAGCGTAGGTTTCTTTCTTTACTTTTTTTTTTAATCGTATTTCTCTTCTGCGGCAGACAACTCTTCCAAAGGAAGGGACTTCATGAAAACCCATTAATGAACAGATCTGCCTTGTATTGAATATCAGGTGAAACTGATTTTGCCTTTTTTGTGGTCCTCGGTTTGGTGGTCCTTTTTCAATTCATTGATGTAAGTGTTCAGATGTTGTTAATAATCAGTGTTGGATGACCTATCACTCTGTACACCCTTTAAGGTTGTGCTTGGATGTCTGTTCTGTTCTTTTGTAATGGTTCGATACTCCGTTAAAGTCATTTGCATTGTGCAACCTGCAGCGTTGATATCATAAATTGTACTGAAATAGTTTGACAAGGAATTAGTATTGGCTTTAGGATAATCCCTTATTAGCGCGATCGACCATGGCTTGTCTGTTTCCTTTATATCTTGTTTTAAAGTACCCATCTTTGCTACCATCCCTCATGAACTTGAACTCCATCTGTGAAACTGAATGTCCAGGTGTGTGAGGGCGTCCTGTGATGGTTGTTTGCTGCCTGCTTGGGTCGTCATCCATCAATGTCATACATATGGCGCGTTCAAGTCATGTCGGAAAGATCGTATTTACGAGTTGAACGCACATGAACGCCACCATAATGTCGTAAATATGAGTGGGAAGCTGGGGATTATATGTGCATTCGCGCCATGTTGTAATTACTGTAATTCAGATATTTCAACTTTTAAAAAGTGTCCATGACCTCATAGAGCTTGTAATTACACCTTGTAAGATGGGAATTTTCGAAAAAATCCTACCTGTATCACATGACCACTGTACCACCCGACTGCTGCAGATTCATTTAGCCTATATGGAAGATTGTTTCCGCCACAGAAAAAAAAAAAAAAAAAGATATTTGTGACTCTTTATCTCACAATTCCCGACTTTTTTCCTCCGAGTTTTAAGATAAAAAGTCGCAATTACTTTTTTTATTCAATGGCGGAAACAAGTTTCCATACATTTAGGCATTGATAGTGTTGGCATAGAAAAGCATAATTCCCAGTCTGAGGATGTGAACAGCTCTGAATAATCACATGTTGTCATCTCAAGACTACGGTAATTATGACATGGTGTGAACAGCATATATTTATGCTGCCTTTATGTGCTCTCGGAATTATCGTAAATACGAGTTTCCTAGGTTAAAATATTGCACATGAACGCCCTCTCATGTTGAAACTGGAATGCGATAAGCTCGTATTCACGACTTAGGAAGTGGGAATTATCAAATTTTCTATAGCACATGAAGGCAGCATAAAGCTGCATTCACGTCACCTCGTATTTACCGGAATCTTGAAATGACAACACGTGACGTTATATTCGGAGCTGTTCACGTCCTTTTGGTCCTTGGACTGGGAATTATGCGTTTCCATGGCACCACTATCGTGCAACAACGCTGTACAGTTCGTTCAAACCGCCGCCGACGGGAGGGTCAAAATAAATGACAAGTCGCGTCAACCAATCGGAAGCCTCTCAAGCGAGGACCTCTACATTCCAATTGGCTGCCGCCGAAACGCGTCATAGTTCATTACCATAAAGTTAACCTGATTTCAACTCTCCTCGACGCTCTCACCGTCCAAGACGCGCCGCGCCGCTCTCGCCGGAGCTCGCCGCCGGCTCTCATTGAAAATGAATGACTAGCGTCACTTTGACGCTCTCGCCGCCGGCGGTGTGAACACACAGTAATAAATCAATCTACAGCGGTCAGGTGGTAAAGCGGCCACGTGGTACATCTGGGAGCTTTCAGAAAACTCCCAGCTTACAAACTGTAATTACGAGGACGTGAACGCTTTTTACAAGCTAGAATCTTGTAACTACAGGAATTACGAGGCCGCGTGAACGCACCTTAAAGCCCCGATCTTTACGAGTTTGGGGCGTGTCAGTGAGAAACATGGCGGAATACCACAATACTTAGGTATTTAGCGGTGACCTTGTCAGGCGTATTTATTCACAACCAAATAAGTTAACTGCCTGCACAAAATACGATAGCATCGTAATATAACAATATAGCCTAATAATATGTAACGATAAAGTTCACAGTAGGCTCATAATTAAAACATAAAAAAGCAAAACACACCTGATGCACATTCTTTATTCTTCATTTTAGAAGTAGAGTTTAAAAACCTTGCTGTATTTTTGTGTAGTTAAAGGGTTAGTTCACCCAAAAATGAAAATTCTGTCATTAATTACTCACCTTCATGTCGTTCCACACCTGCAAGACCTTCGTTCATCTTCAGCACACAAATTAAGATATTTTTGATAAAATCCAGTGGCTCAGTGAGGCCTGCATTGACAGCAAGTTAATTTATACTTTCAAATGCACAGAAAGCTACTAAAAGCATATTTAAAACAGTTCAACCAGTGGTTCAACCTTAAAGTTATGAAGCGACAATAATTCTTTTTGTATGCCAAAAAAACAAAATAACAAGCTTCGAAGCTTTACGAATCTTTTGTTTCGAATCAGTGATTCGGAGCATGTATCAAACTCCCATAGTCACGTGAACTATTGAAATTTCAAAACACTTAAGACGTAACGAAGCCTCGTTTACTGAAATTACGTGACTTTCACTTCGACTGATTCGATACAAAATATTCATAAAGCTTCGACGCTTCATGAAGCAGTGTTTTGAAATCACCCATGTTGAATAAAGTGTTTTTTTTGGCACACAAAAAGTATTCTCGTCACTTCATAACATTAAGGTTCATGTAGTTAACATTACCGGTTTTAAATATGTTTTTAGTAGCTTTCTGGGAGTTTGAAAGTGTAAATTAACAATGCAGGCTTCACTGAGCTGTCGAATTTTATCAAAAAAATATCTTAATTTGTGTTCCGAAGATGAACGAGGTCTGGAACGACATGAAGGTGAGTAATTAATGACAGAATTTTCATTTTTGGGTGAACTAACCCTTTAATGCTGCCTTCACGTGCTTGTCTGGGAGGACGATCATGTGCAACCTAGGAAACTCGTATTTATGATAATTCCGAGAGCACGTGAAGGCAGCATTACAGAAGGTACACCGCCATTTTGCTCCTACGAAAGTGGCTTGAACGCACCCGACGTCATAAACACGACTTCCCAACCCGTAAATACAAACTTCCAAGGAGGACTTGAACGCACCAATGTATTTGTTACACAGCATCTATCACGATGTTTACACTCCATTTGAAACGCTTTCTGAATGTTATGCGTCTCCAGGGGGAACGGAGCACAGATATACCGTTTCAGTCCTTTCAAATACTCCAGCACGATATTTCAGCACTTTTTAAAATGGTAAAATAGGACTGTTTGTCTTCGGCAGGGGGTCTAGTGATGGAGCGGCACTGTAGAGTACAGTGTAAAATAAGAGACGTACGGCGGGATGACCCTACTTTGTTTGATTTGCATATTTAGGCAATAAGCTGCTGCTAAGGTTTTGCTTTAAATTTATGCCAGTCCCATAATATGCCATTGTGTGTGTGTGTGTGTGTGTGTGTGTGTGCGTGTGTACCAAAAAACACGATTTGTTTTTAACTGATTTAATAGCTAAGATTCATACAAATCCATGTAAGACAAAAAGGGGAAACAAATATGCATGAATTATTTATTGGAAAACTCTCACTGCCTCTGAAATTATATGTGAAATAATATAAGGGTTTTGTCAATGTTGTTGATGTTGTTTGTTTTTGCCAAATATGTTTTTGTCCTTGTACTTACATAAGTCACTAGTGGTCTGATATGATTTTAGAGCACAATGGAGTCATGATGAATATGTATTTGACCAGGTCTATTTTCAATACACACAGATGCCAATGCTGTACGAGTATAAAGCTGTCTATTTCCTTGGTGTGCAATCATATTGCCAAAGAACAATATCAAACTATTTCATCAATACATGTAAATAATCACATTGTCTATATGACAATAAATGTCACATCATGTTGTTACTTTTCCACATATTTCTCCTGAAACTTAAAATAATGTTTATGTAATGTATTGTCTTCCAGTTGCAATAATAAAAATATCAGAGTTTTAAATGACAAGTTGTTTTCATTTATTTAGTTTCAGTGGTAGGCTAATTGTTGTCAGAATTTGAGTTCTCCATTCCCTTCAAAGTTATGAATAGTTATTTGAGGATTATATATTTATTACATTATATTATAAATTATTTTATGTATCACTACCTCAGTATAGAAACCATTGCATCTTGTCCTGTGTGTGTGTGTGTGTGTGTGTGTGTGTGTGTGTGTGTGTGTGTGTGTGTGTGTGTGTGTGTGTGAAATGTTCTCACAAAGATAGGCACAAATTTGGCCTTGTGCCGACATTGTCATTTTTTAGGGTAGGTTTAGGGTATAGAATATACAGTTATACAGTATAAAAATCATTATGTTTATGGAAAGTCCCCATTAAAATGGAAACCCGACATAATTGTGTGATTTTGTCTGGTTTAACTGCAATCTTGACTGATTTATCCCACATTTAAGGTGACTTGATTACACTGAGCTTGGGTGTGGCTAATGGGACCCAATGATGGCTTATGCAACTGGAGCTTTATTCATAATTAAAGGCAATAGAGGCTTAATCAGCAGCCACCAGCTCCCTGTGCTCACTGGAGCCATTTCTGTTGCTATGCAACTCCAGGAGCCATAAGTAGGCAATCTGTGCTTGATACATTTTATTAGTCTTTGTGTTGAGTCTTTATGAGTAAACAGTACAGGTGTATTTCATTCCTTGGTTAAGAAAAATGGGCCAAAAATTCCATAGCACAGAAGAAATGATGAAAATAGTGAGCGGATGAAATTCATGTAAACAGATGACACCCAAAACATATACAAAAAAATAAGATTAAATTATATTAAAGTTAATGGGTTAGTTCACGCAAAAATGCAATTTCTGTCATTGAATACTCACCCTCGTGTCGTCCCAAGACCTTTGTTCATTAAGATATTTTTGATGAAATTCAAGTTTTTTTTTTTTATCCCCCCCATAGAAGGCAACGTAATTACCGTCATTCAAGGTCCAGAAAAGTAGTAAAGACATGGTTAAAATAGTCATTGTAACTACAGTGGTTCAACCTTAAAGGGTTAGTTCACCCAAAAATGAAAATTGTGTCATTTATTACTTACCCTCATGCCGTTCCACACCTGTAAGACCTTTGTTAATCTTCAGAACACAAATTAAGATATTTTAGTTGAAATCCGATGGCTCCGTGAGGCCTCCATGGGAAGCAATGGACACTTCCTCTCTCAAGATCCATAAAGGTACTAAAAACATATTTAAATCGGTTCATGTGAGTACAGTGGTTCAATATTAATATTATAAACCCATGAGAATATTTTTTGGTGCGCCAAAAAAACAAAATAACGACTTATTTAGTGATGGCTGATTTCAAAACATTGCTTCAGGAAGCTTTCGGAGCATAAATGAATCAGTGTGTCGAATCATGATTCAGATCGCGTGTCAAACTGCCAACGGCTGAAATCACGTGACTTTGGCGCTCCGAACAGCAGATTCGATACACTGATTCATAATGCTCCGAATCTTCCTGAAAGAAGGTCTTACGGGTGTAGAACGACATGAGGGTGAATAATAATAAATAATATTATTTTCATTTTTGGGTGAACTAACCATACACTTCAATACTGATAACATATTATAGGGCTCTATTTATCCCCTAAAGCCAAACTGTAAAGCTGTTGCATTTACGTGAATTTACACAGTTTAATGCTGCTCAGAGGTGGAATACATGAATTTACACAGCAGTTACAGTTGCATAAATAAACTGCCTTTGATACTAAGGGTTGGGTGGGTCAAAGCTGGCACAATCTGACTTTTAATCAGCATAATGTCTTTACACTTACTTCTGAGCAGACAGCCTGAACTCGTCTGTTCAAAGACAAAAGATCTGAATGTAGACAATCCTCTCTCTGGCACGATCTGCAACTTATAGAGGCAGAGAAAGTCCTCAATTCCTTTATTTAAATTTCTTGAAATATGTATATCCAAAGGTAGTTTTGCTGTTTATTATTTAAAATTGCCTAAGTATCATTTGAAAATGAATGACTTAGGCAATTATGCTATTAGGCTAACGATTTAAAGTATTTAAACATTGGAATGTTTAAAATGAATCTTAGATATGGAGTGGTACACACTGCCCTCGTGTGGTGAAAATGGTAAGTCCATTAGGCTTGTATTTTCCAATAAATTAAGGGCCATACATACATTTCTCCATACCTTGCTGTATTCAGTACTAGGGCTGGGCGATATGGCCAAAAAAATAATATCTCGTTATTTTTTATTTATTTATTTATTTATTTTGTAGCTGAATTGCGATATACGATATCTAGATATTTTCTACATTTTTTTATTTGGATTTTGTTTTACAAAAATATCTTTTGTCCTATAAACAATGTTCATATTGAAAGCTATTAAGACAAATATAGTGAATGTAACCATGTGGTCTATGCTATAGGATATATGTGCAAAAAAAGGGGGGGAATTACATTACATTCTAACATTGTTAGCTACTACATTTGCGCCCGTATCAAACTACTGTATATCGATATAAACGGTATATTGCTTCATTTATATAAATAATATATCGAAATCCCGCCCAGTTTGGCAAACATTGATGTTGTTTTGACAAAGCATTGCCTGAAAGTTTGAATTATTTATAAAAGCATAAAGATTTAATCTTTCTAATATTATATACAGAAGGGCTAATAAATAAAGATGCTAAGAAATTTGATCTCAATAATAATAATAAACAAGAAGCGCTTAGTAACCAACAATCGTAATAGTCTTTTTTATGTTGATAAACTAAGTGACTCTATTGGCTGATTTTGGTAAAGCCTCCATACTGACTAACCGTGTCGTGTTTGCGGTAACTCGTTGAAATCTCGCGATATTTCGCACAGTGCCCGCTTGACCCTGCCCTGTGTCTCGCGTAGCTCCGTATATAAAGGCGGAGGACTGGAGAAGACGGACGGCTGGGGAGCAGCAGCCCTGGGACTGTGAATAAGACCGTAAACGGCTGTGTTTTTATTTCCAAAAACTTTAACCGGCAACTTTTTAAGCGTTTTAGATGTTTCCGTGCTTTTTTAAATGATTTTTGGGGTTCTTGCTTGATATTTGCGGTGTGTTTTTCCCCTCACTGCGCTCATAATGGCGAGCTCGGCTAACTCGAACCAAGTGGTAAGGATCAGACAAACGGCACTCATACTCGAAATCACACACGTGTCCAAGCATTGTAGTTAGACGCAGTGCGCTTTAACCAAACCCACACTTGGCATTTACAATAATAAAACATATTAGACACATCAAATCTGATCCATTTGAGCTCTTTGTAGGGAAGTGTGTGAGTGTTTGCTGGTAGAGAGGTTCAAGGCTGGATCTGCTGGAGGAAATACAGTTGCTCTGATCCATTGCAGTAAGCTTTATTATGTGTTTGAGAACGCATTTCTGTTAAACTTACACGGACTTTATTACATTTGGCCTCGGCCGTGTAAAAAGCTGTGTTTGATGCGGAAAATAAAATGTGTTGGTTCGAATTTCGTGTAACTCTATATTAGTTTGTTGCTAAAGCACCATTTGAACCCGAAATGAAACCATCTATATTATATAAATATCAAGTGAGGGCAGAATTGTGTTGTTTGTTGTCCTGCGTGTTAGAACGAAAACCTTCCTACATCACAATTTTATTATTAACGAGTTGTACAGTTCCCCCATATTACCGAATCCCATGTATAAGAGCCCAAATATGACCCGATTATCACAATAAAACACGTTCACGGAATCCTCAATGCAGGCAAATGCTGTTTCATCATGGCTACCGTCGCCCTTCTCTGTCTGCGTCTCTCTCCGCCTCTGACCCTCCTTCTTTCAGACGCCTGGTTTTATACAGCCATACCGGCGCTCTAATATAGACTGCCCGGGATGGGAAGGTGCTACTCGGCGCTACGTCACGGGCTCTGCATATAAACACCAGACTGCGCTTTAAATAGTGAGCCGACGGGCCGCGCGCCACGGACAGGACACGGCGCAGACCGCGAGCCTGCTGCTGCTTTTTCCGTCTTAGCAGAAACGCATTAGTGGCGCCATTGCGATGGTGGTTTCTGTGCAGCGAAAAACGTTTGCTTGATTGACTGCTGCAGGAAAGTGCATGTGTTTTTGACTCTTGTTTCATTTTTCAGTTTCGTCTTGTGCAGTTGACCGTGGTCGAAGTGGTGCACGCGCTATTTAAAGCGGATGCATCGCCTTCAGATCGCGAGTTGTAATGCACACGTTAGCAGGTCCCGGTGTGTCTATTTATAGTGCTCGGGTCCAGTTACCAAATGTTGACTGGGAAGTCAGGCTGATGTCCGCGGGTTGGTTCTTTTTTTAAAAGAAATGATTGAGAAACATTTTAGGCGCTTTTTACGTAATTACGTCATTTTCTGTGCTCCTTAAAGGATTAGTTCACTTTCAAATAAAATTTCCTGATAATTTACTCACCCCCATGTTATCCAAGATGTCCTGCTTTCTTCAGTTGAAAATAAATTAAGGTTTTTGATAAACATTCCAGGATTTTTCTCCATATAGTGGACCTCAATGGACTCCAAACAGTTGAAGGTAAAAATTAGTTTCAGTGCAGCTTCAAATCGTTGTACACGATCCCAGACGAGGAATAAGGGTCTTATCTAGAGAAACCATCGCTCGTTTTCAAAAAAAAAATTAAAATTTTATACGTTTAACCATAAATGCTCATCTTGAACTAGCTCTCTTTATTTGAATTCCAGCAGTGTAGATGCTGCTAAGTGTATTACTGCCCTCCTCAGGTCAAAGTTTGAACTAAATTGTCATATTCAATTTGCTAGTGCAAGTATATAACAATTAGTTCAAACTTTGACCTGTGGAGGGCAGTAATACACTTAGCAGTGTCTACACTGCCGGAATTCTAATAGAGAAGAAGAGGAGAGCTAGTTCAAGATGAGCATTTATGGTTAAAATGTTTTTTTTTTTTTTTTTTTTTTAAGAAAATGAGTGGTTTCTCTAGATAAGACCCTTATTCCTTGTCTGGGATTGTGTAGAACGCTAATTTTTACCTTCAACCATTTGGTGTCCATTGAAGTCTATTATGGAGAAATTCTGGAATGGTTTTTGATGAAAACCTTAATTTCTTTTCAACTGAAGAAAGAAGGACATGGAAATCTTGGATGACATGGGGGGTGAGTAAATTATTAGGAAATTAATTTGAAAGTGAATTAATCCTTTAATTGGGTTGTTAGACTCTAATACAAACTGTCAAAGCCACGTGTGTGGACACATATTACCGTTTATTACTTTATTTTACGTTTTGGTTTTCTTGTCGTTTTGAATGTTTATTTTAATCTTGTGTCCCAGTTCAGTTTGTTGCATCCATTATTTAGCTCATTAAGGGGTTAGTTCACCCAAAAATGAAATTTCTGTCATTAATTACTCACCCTCATGTCATTCCAAACCTGTTAGACCTTCGTTCATCAGATATTTTTGATGAAATCTGAGAGCTTTCTGAACCACTCATAGGCAGCAACTTTATTGCACCTTTTGAGGTCCAGAAAGGTAGTAAAGACATCGTTAAAATAGTCCACGTGACTACAGTGGTTCAACCTTAAAGTTATGAACTGATGTGAATACTTTTTGTGCGCACAAACAAAAATAACTTCTTTAACAATTTGAACTGTTGTTATATGCAGTTGACGTAGTGAACGCAGTGCAGGCTTAAGTTAGAGCAGCACGATTCTGAATAAAATGAGAATTTTTTTCAAATAGAGATCACGATTCTCCCACGATTCTGAATATACAACCAAACAAAATAACATCTAATTTACTAGAGGTTCTGACAAAATATAAATTGCTGACTCTAATTGCTGAAAAATGTTTGAATTAATTATTTAAAAAAATGGTTTTGAATGAATTCAATGATTCATTAATAAATACTTGTTTCATTACTGGATGAATCAGTGTTTTTGAACAAATCTTTGAATGAATCATTCAATGACAACTACATTTAAGTCACTTGTCACCACCTAGTGGAATAAGATGTATTTGATACAACTGTTATTTGACGTGCCAAGTTCGTTTCAAAAGGTAGTTTGCTCTATTTTGATCGCTGTCGTAGACATCGGTGTTTAAATACTAACTTAAAACTTATATCTCAGTACTTCTGTGATAATTTGAATATTTGTAACACAGAAATAACTAATGTGTGGTTCAAAACTGCTCTCTCTGGCTCTGGCAGCACAAACACATATTTGAATGTTTCGGTATGATTTTTGTCAAGGCTTTAAAAGATGCGGGATAATCGTTGTCATTAAGAAAGGAAGATCGCATGGGTGCTTGAATCGATTAATTGATTAATGGCTTAAGCGTTTACATCCGAACACCTCCTCATTAATGGCCGGCTCCTGCATCAGCATCAACGTCGTGCTGCTCAAGTGAACCGCGTCGACCAATACTGTGCTGCGTTCGGAACGTAAACACGGAAGCGCTGAACTGCGTTCGCTACGTTAACTGCGTATGACAACAGTTCAAATTGTAAAATAAAATCATTTTTGTTTTTGTGCACAAAGTATTCTCGTCGCTTCATAACCTTAAGGTTGAACCACTGTAGTCACATAGACTATTTTAACAATGTCTTTACTACTTTTTGGGACCTTCAATGACTGTAATTAGGTTGCTATCTATTGGGGATTAAAAAAAACCCTTGGATTTCATCAAAAATATCTTAATTTGTTTTCCGAAGATAAACGAAGGTCTTACAGTGTGGAACAACTATTATTAAAAACGTTTTGCCTCGTCAGTCAAACCCTCTGTTTACTGCAAATCAGCTCAATCATTGATTCTCAGCTCATTACGAAACCGATTCAATTTGGTTTGTAAACAAATAGTTTGTATACAGTTAAACCACTTCTTTAAAAACTCATAATTTTTTTTTTTTTTTTTTTTTTTTTTTTTTTAGTAGTAAGAAGGGATTACATTTTGTTTGCTTGCATTGTAGCCTAAACTGTATAGATCAGTAATGGAGGATGTCATCAATGAAGTGCGGGAGCTTTTCCTCGACGAGGGAGTGGATGAGCAGGTCCTGATGGAGCTTAAAACGGTAAGATGTTTGGCATTATGATGAATCTTAACATGCTGGCCAGATCGATGGTTGATTTTTAAACCAGCATCTTGCTTACTGAGCAGTTGTGGGAGAGTAAGCTGATGCAGTCCAAGGCGGTGGAAGGCTTTCATACAGAGGAGCAGCAGGTTCTTCAAGCTCAACAGCAGCAGGCCCAACAAGCTCAGCAGACGCAAGCGCAATCCCAACCACAGCAAGTCCTCCTGCCTCCAGCGCAACAGGGTGAGGCCCGGTCTGACGTGCTCTTGTTTTCTGGAATGAAATAAGAGCCAGTATATATTCTGTTAATTATAAGTGTCTTTCTGTGGTTTCTCAGCTCCTCAGCAGCAGGTCATTGTTCAGGATCCTAAGATTCTCCAGCACATGAGTGCGACAGGAATGGTAGGCCACGTTTCAATGCTTCACTTTCGTGTTGTGTTTGGAATAATGAAATATAGAGTGCAACAGTTGGGTTCCAGTCATTTTTTCCCTTAGGAAATTGATTTATAATGAGAACATATTTATAAAGATGGTATATGCTTTTGTTGAAGCCATCAGCATTATTTTAACTCATTTTTTTGAAAAATCAGTGTTTAACACTGGAATTCCTTGTGAAAACCAAAGTTACCCATGATTCTGCAAAGAAATCTCCACCAATCAAAGCCCACCACTCCCATAAAGCAATATGAATGAGAGTAAGAGTTAGTCTCCCTAATGCTTCATGGGATTGTAGTTCTTTCCCTCATTAAAGGGGTCATGAATTGAGAAATCAAATTTTTGATGACACATAAGAGGTCATTGTACTATATATAATAACCAAAAACGGCTTTTATTGAAACCAAGCTCCCAAAATGTCTCATTTTTGATTTTGTCAGATTGACATCAAAGTGAGACGAAAGTCTGCCTCTGCAGATCAATGTCTACTTCTACATCATTGCCTCTTTAGCCCCGCCCACTGATTCACAGATGTTATGCAGTAGTATATATGAGAGAGAAGAAAACACAGGATTACTCCAGCAACAAAACTGATAGAGATAACTCTGAGAATTACAAGATGTTTTGCAGTGCCCAAAAATGAAAATTATCCCATGATTTACTCACCCTCAAGCCATCCTAGGTGTATGTGATGGTCTTCTTACAGACGAACACAATCGGTGTTATATTAAAAAATATCCGTTGCATCAGAGGTTACGCTCTCGCCGTAAGTTAGTTAACTTCAATAGTTAACTTTGTTTGCCAGAACCAAGACTTATAAAGCATATGTAATATGCATACAGTGGGTACGGAAAGTATTCAGACCCCCTTAAATTTTTTCACTCTGTTATATTGCAGCCATTTGCTAAAATCATTTAAGTTCATTTTTTTCCCTCATTAATCTACACACAGCGCCCCATATTGACAGAAAAACACAGAATTGTTGACATTTTTGCAGATTTATTAAAAAAGAAAAACTGCAATATCACATGGTCCTAAGTATTCAGACCCTTTGCTCAGTATTTAGTAGAAGTACCCTTTTGATCTAATACAGCCATGAGTCTTTTTGGGAAAGATGCAACAAGTTTTTCACACCTGGATTTGGGAATCCTCTGCCATTCCTCCTTGCAGATCCTCTCCAGTTCTGTCAGGTTGGATGGTAAATGTTGGTGGACAGCCATTTTTAGGTCTCTCCAGAGATGCTCAATTGGGTTTAAGTCAGGGCTCTGGCTGGGCCATTCAAGAACAGTTGTGAAGCAGCTCCTTTGTTATTTTAGCTGTGTGCTTAGGGTCATTGTCTTGTTGGAAGGTAAACCTTTGGCCCAGTCTGAGGTCCTGAGCACTCTGGAGAAGGTTTTCGTCCAGGATATCCCTGTACTTGGCCGCATTCATCTTTCCCTCGATTGCAACCAGTCGTCCTGTCCCTGCAGCTGAAAACACCCCCACAGCATGATGTTGCCACCACCATGCTTCACTGTTGGGACTGTATTGGACAGGTGATGAGCAGTGCCTGGTTTTCTCCACACATACCGCTTGGAATTAAGGCCAAAAAGTTCTATTTTGGTCTCATCAGACCAGAGAATCTTATTTCTCACCATCTTGGCAAACTCCATGGGGGCTTTCATGTGTCTTGCACTGAGGAGAGGCTTCCGTCGGGCCACTCTGCCATAAAGCCCCGACTGATGGAGGGCTGCAGTGATGGTTTCTACAACTTTCTCCCATCTCCCGACTGCATCTCTGGAGCTCAGCCACAGTGATCTTTGGGTTCTTTACCTCTCTCACCATGGCTCTTCTCCCCCAATAGCTCAGTTTGGCCGAACGGCCAGCTCTAGGAAGGGTTCTGGTCATCCCAAACGTCTTTCCATTTAAGGATTATGGAGGCCACTGTGCTCTTAGGAACCTTAAGTGCAGCAGAAATTTTTTGTAACCTTGGCCAGATCTGTGCCTTGCCACAATTCTGTCTCTGAGCTCTTCAGGCAGTTCCTTTGACCTCATGATTCTCATTTGCTCTGACATGCACTGTGAGCTGTAAGGTCTTATATAGACAGGTGTGTGGCTTTCCTAATCAAGTCCAATCAGTATAATCAAGCACAGCTGGACTCAAATGAAGGTGTAGAACCATCTCAAGGATGATCAGAAGATGTGATATTTCAGTTTTAATATCAGTTTCTTTTTTAATCTGCAAAAATGTCAACAATTCTGTGTTTTTCTGTCAATATGGGGTGCTGTGTGTACATTGAGGGGAAAAAAATGAACTTAAATGATTTTAGCAAATGGCTGCAATATAACAAAGAGTGAAAAATTTAAGGGGGTCTGAATACTTTCCGTACCCACTGTAAATGTTTCACATTGTTGGCAAATGTTTCAACTATGTAACGAGAGATTTTTCAACATCGGAAGTTTTCAAAACAAATTCCACACGTGTAATGGCGAGGATGTTAAGTTATTTTAAGCAAAACTGTTACCTAGTCGTAGAAGTGGGTGATTACTTCTAAGATTTGAATGTTGCACAGCCATCAAAAACAGGATAGAAAATAGCTTATTCTAAACTAGGATGTTTTTTTTTTGATGTAAGTAAATAAATAAATAAAATGACATAAATAAATAACAAATAAATAACATAAGTGGGCCTTAAACAGTTTTTAAAAAATGCGGTTCATGACCCCTTTAAAGTTGTGAATTACAGTCTGTGTCTGTTTCCAATCTAAGTCTGTAATTTTGTGATTTATCATGTAGATTGTTGGTTTGGTTCATGCCTTTATAACTCTTTAAAAGCTGCTTTAAAATTCCTATGGGAAAAATGTATGGGGGGAAAAAAACACTTGTGGAGCCAAGGCCACTGAAAAAGTGGGTGGCCACTGTTGCATTCTGTTGACTTAATTGTTTAAGGGTTGTAGTTCAGAGTTCACATGCTCAGCAAGTTTTGTAAGCTTTTTGCAACTTTGTCACAAAGCTGAGCATGCCCAGTCACCGTTACTGGAATCCAGAAATCTGCAAGTCCCATTGAAATGAATGACTTCAGTGGTTTTGTCACTGTATGTATGAACACCCCTTTAGGGATCAGCATTAATGTCAGCAGGAGAGCAGATGGGAGGAGTCTTCCTGGAAAATGGTTTAGACAGTGCTGGGGACTTCAAATTAGATTACACTGCAAATTCCTGCAAGGATATTGTTTCTCTCTCTCTCTCACACTCCCGCTCCACCTGATCATTAATGTATGTGCGTGTCCTCTGTGGATTCAATTCTTGTTTCAATCTCCTGTTCCACTAGAGTGCCGCAGCCACAGCAGCGACTTTGGCTTTACCCGCAGGTGTAGCACCAATTCAGCAACTTATCACACCTCAGGGTAAGACATTACACTCTGACATGTGTCCTGTAAGGCAATGGTTCTTAACTTCAGGCCAGGGCCTCAAGGTGACTTAAAATCTTTAAAATAAGGGAAAACAAACTATAACACACCAAAACTTCTGGAATTCTACAATGTGTCTAAATTATAATTATTTTAGTTATTTTAATCTATGAGCGCTCCTAATTTCTGTAAATTTAAAGAAAAGAGATGTGGGAGGCCCCTGAAAGGTTGAGCACTACTGCTGTATGGGGACAATTGATCAATTGATTTAAGTGTTACACATTATTTAAACTAAGTTGTTTTTGAACAACAGTGTCTGCATAATTAGTTTATTAACATATGTGACCCGTCACGGAAACCAGGGACACAAGTCGGCAGCACAACTCTCGAGCAAAATGAGAAAGAAGCATTTTTTTTTCAAAATTGGTGATTTTCGTTTTTTTGCAGAATCTGTTAGTTGAGATCATGAAGAAGCCTTTCCGTGTTTGAGATAGCAGTATTGGTATATTTAAAAGCGTACATTTTGAGGTTGAAATCGGCTTGTTTTTCGGAGACTCTAGCACGCAGTAGGGGCATGTCATTGTCTGTGTGTATTTCCATACTGGGAAGGGCTACTTACTATGCAGCGCTCTGGCCGGCTCTAGCTGATATCAAAATTCAATGAATGTTTTGAAGTACTTCTTCGACAAGCCGGATGCTTATGAACAAGCGCTCACTGATTCTGAAGACGATCTGAGCGACGATGAAAGCGGCATAATAAGACATTACCTCTCTGGAGTCGGGTAACGTGCCGGCGCATTTTGCAGGATTTTTTTCACATTGCAGCAAAACAGACTTAAAATACTCCGTCTTTTTTTGTCATAGAGACATAAGTAATATATCAATTGAAACTATAGAATGTCTTCTTTTATTTGTGTACACTCAGAGTAAAAACAAAATGTTGTGCTTTTTGAAAAATAAAGAAAACTAACATTATGCGTGATCTCTCGTCTCCGTCTGAACGAAGTCCAATCTGATAGTTCTCAGAAAATGAACTGTAACTTAGTGAATACTAATCATAAAAAAATTATACTTAGCCTATGTCTGAAAAAACGTTGAAATGTCAAGTGTTAAAATGTGTAAGTCAAATCGAAAACAAACCTTCTGTGTTTATGTAATCTGTATGAAAAGAGAGCCATGTCAGAAGTCCGTGATTCAGCTCATTATCTGCTAATGCGGCCACGCCCACGGAGCCAGCGCTATTCAGACGCAAATTCTGAGTCAATGCATGCATTCATCGTCTCAATCGTGTATTTATTGACTTGAAAAGTGTTTTGAATAGCCATAGTTAGCGATCTCTGGCCTCTCTGTTAGTCCAGTTATTTCCTGGATTGCCTATTCTTCTTTAACAGGCTTCTCAGGTGAGAACATTTCATTTCATGATTATAGTGACCAAAATGATCATGGTTATCACAGAATCCTGTTCAAAAAGTCAATTCACCAAGTTTTATGTGGAAAACCAGCAAATAAAAAATAAAATTAGCATCAATATGTACTTTTTCTTTACATAAACATTAAAATAATAACATTAAAAATGATGGGCAGATTTTAAAGGAGTGTCTTGCAACATGTTATCTACAATGCACAAGTTCAAATAGAGTTTTGACAAAAAAGTCACATATTTCAGCCTCTAAATCATTTTTATAAAAGTCAAAAAAGATAAATTACTGACATTTACAATGCACATTAACCTTTATTATTAATAGTATGCGGTCCATGCAGCTTTACAGGAGGTATGGCTTATCTAAATGAGATGTAAATGAGCCCTATTGTCACTCCCAGCAGGTGAGAACAGGCGAGAACTGCAACTTTAGAGGCGTTTTTCTCCCTATAGAGCTTTCTTGATTGCCTACCTTCAAATGGCCACAACTTCTCCAAATATTATCAGATTTCCATGTGTCACACATCGTTGGAAAGCTTGGAGACTGCACTTTCAGAATCTGTGAATAACTCAAAATGCCCCAAAACCGACTTGTGTCCCTACTTTCCGTGACTGGTCACATATATAGTTTAAAACAAAATATTTTATTTAGTTTTTTACGTGTGACATGCAGCGCTTCAATTCTCAAGTATAAAATGTCTCTGCTATATATATAATTTTTTTGGTAACTCCTTACAATAAGGTTTCATCTAACGTTAGTTAATTATTAACATAACATTAGATAATTAACAATGAACAATACTTTTATAGCATTTAGGATTAATGTTAATTTCAGCGTTTACTTTATTAAAAATTGTCGCATTAATGCACTGTGAATTAACATGAGCAAACAATGAATGATATTTTTACTAAACTAACATTAACAAAGATGAATAAAATGCTACCTTTCATTTTACGCAGTGTCATTGAATGAATGCATTAACAATGTTGAAGACCCTCATGGCGAAAATCAAGTTTTTAATGTTATGTCTGTGCAGTGTTTTTAATGTGCTTTAAGACAAACCATGTGCAAATTCATAAGTCATTGCTGAGTATTTTCTCCTTAAAACCGCAGTTTATCAAAGACACTCAAAAACGTGGTTTAAAATCGCCCTTGTTCTCTTCGTCACAAACTACATTGCAACCAATCACGTCAATGTGCAGTAATAAAGTAGTCAAGCATATGGCTAATCATATTAATTACTGTTATGTGTCTGACGTTGTAGAAAGAGATGCACAAAACTCACTGCCATTTTGATACATCGACTTGTAGACAAGCCTGAATTATTCACTCTTCCACTTCTTCTTCTGAGTCAGTTTCTGATTCAAACATATTTGGCTGAATTAAACCAGTATTTCCACTTGCCATTGTGCAGTGTTTACTACAGTAAAGTTGAGCGAGTGGATCAGGTATTCTGAGCTGGGTTGGAGGCGGGGCAAATTTGCATATTGATAGTTCCGTGTATACTAAATGAAGCAAGGGTGTAGAGTTACATTCAGGCTACTTTAAGGCATGAAGATTTTTTTTTCCACAGAAATGTCATTTTGGTGATCAAAGAAGAGTTTTAAGGGATAAAATTGACTACAGGGGGCCATTAAACATTTAGTCACTGTGAAATCTAAATTGACTTCAGAGTTCAAGAAAATGTGTCCTCATCGTAATCTCTTCTGATTAAATCAGTGTGAGGGCTGGGAAAAAAGTTGACAAGTTGCCTGACGAGTTTAACTCCCCTCCAGCAACCTGTCGTATACATGAAATAAACATCCATTTCATTCGCAGCCCCCACATTGTATGATCCAGTCACTTCCAATAGATTTTTTTTTTTTTTCCCTCTTTCGCAATGTTTCATGCTGACTTTAAGTGCATCAAGTTTGAAAGCCCTAAATAAAGCGTCTCTCTGTTGGCTGTCCAGGTCAGATCCTGCAGGTGGTCAGAGCTGCCAACGGAGCTCAATACATCATTCAGCCTCAGCAGCAGATGGTGTTGCAGCAGCAGGTCCTGCCACAGATGCAGCCTGGAGGTGTGCAGGCCCCCGTCATACAGCAGGTCTGTGCTTCATACCTCACATAACACTCAAAACTTTCAGTGCCCATGTTCAGTGTGCCAACAATGACTCATTTGTTCTAGTTCAGTCACTGGATCCTGCAGGGTGCCGTCTGCATATGTGATGCGTGTGATTTGTTTCACAGTGTCAGTAGAGGTCCTTATCATAGCTAGCCAATGCAAGATACCTGTCAGTTCTCCTGCTTGTTTAAGTAACATTAGAAGTGATGAAGGACAGTTCACAGGAAGAGAACTGATGGAAGTAGAGCAGGTTAAGCTGTTGCAGTGTCAGTGGTTTATGAACGACGTACGTTCTAAAAATACATGAAATTTATAGATGGACTAGGGCTGGACGATATGGCCAAAATTTACATCACGATATAATTCTTAATTTCGGTCGATACGATATAATTCCGATATCGATATGAACTATATAATAGCCTCAGAAAAACTGCCAAGAACGGCCACAACGGATGTCTGTACCTACAAACGTCTGAAAAATGAATTTGCCAAATCTATGAAATCTCTTTCTATAAGACTATATAATATATTAATATAATATTTTAGAAATAAAAACAGTACAAATAAATTTATGTTCAGCTTTTATTTGTGTTTAGCCTTCATACAAACATAAAAATAAACCTAAGACTCACTCACTTTAGTAATATTAATATCTTTAACATTAAACTATAATGTAGGCTGATTTTCATGAAACCCCAAAACACTTTTTTTGAGAAGTAAACAGATATGTATAGGCTGCACATCATTGAAAACACTAAAGGTACTCAATGTTATTCATAAGTGAAAAATAGTTATTTTTGCATTTTTCATAGCGATTTCTGTCTTCCTGTTTGAAAAGCCTGACCTAATCGTGTACTTTCGTCCCAAGTATGGGCATGGTCGAACATGCTGACGTAGACCGTTTTGAACGAATCTCGACATATATATTCATAAAGCTCATTTAATCCAATCACTGCGCTGTAGTATGCATAAGATTGTAACTGCAGTATTATGCATGAGGAAGCATCACTTCTCTCGGAAGTGGATTGTTTTGCTGTAATCTACCAGCACAAATGGAAAATATGTTCGCATGAGATCGCATTACAGCGGAGAATTCAAATAACACAAAAGTGCTGCTCATTCACCTCTGCCTGCTCTAGCTGCGTTCAAATACGCAAGCCGTAGGCTGTTTACCTCAGCACAGCACGTGTGTTGTTTGTATTTTGCTCATGATGCGGTCAGAACTGGAGTTTGAATACGAACACATGAAAGATACGATTGTTTTTATGATATACAGGCGGAGCGCGCATATGCTCGGTTTCAGCGCGGAGCTCCGCGATGAGTTTAACACTAGCCACGTGACACATAGCTCATACAGAATAAAGTATCCGTGTTTAAAGTTTTTATTTCACACATTCTCCTGCACCAAACATTAACCAGCACGGTGTAGTTGCACACATATTTTCATCAAGTTGTGGAAGCTTGTTCCGTCGCATTTGCATCAGGTGTACTCCTTTTGTAAAACTTGCCACGTTCGCGTTTGATCTTAGCGTACAGCTGTTGAGCACTGGCTGGTGGCTGCATGTCTCTGTGGTGTACGTCATCACGCAAATAGCCAATCGCGTTCTGCTCTTTCTAACGGCTGCACCTCAAGTCAGTGACGCTGTAACGTGTATATATCAAAATACCGGAAATATGTTTAAAAATCATGTCACCGTTATCGAAAAAAATTATATCGCGATATATATTGATATTGAATTATTGTCCAGCCCTAAGATGGATTAGGGTCCAATTCTCAGTATTAACTAACTATTAACAAAGACTTTTGCCTCAAACTCATAATTACTGCTTATTAATAGTTAGTAAGGTAGTTAAGTTTAGGCTGGGTAGGATTAAGGGATGTAGAATATGGTCATGCAGAACAGGGCATGTAATAGTACATAAATGTAAGTGCTTTATAAGAACTAATAAACAGTCAATATCCTAGTAATATGCATGCTAATAAGCAACTAGTTAATAGTGAGAACTGGACCCTAAACTAAAGTGTTACCAAAAAAAAAAGGTAGCTGTTGTTGCCAGAGCTTTAAAAAAAAAAAAAAAAAAAAAAAAAAAAAAGAGAAAGTAGCAATATTACGTTTTACAGATTGGTCTTATATTTACAGTAAAAGACTTTCATTAACTCATAGTTAATATACCAATATACTAAAATGTTGTTACTTTATAATATATTGACAACTACCATAAAAACATAACTTTTTACTTTTAAATGTTTTTTAAAAAGTTTTTTTTTTTTTTAGTAAAACCGTAAACGACTATTTAAGTAAATGTTATACTGATTTTTTTTTTTTTTTTTTTTTTTTTTTTTTTCCTTTGTTTTTTACTTTCTTGGTGATGTGTATAATACTTAAAAAAACCAAATACTTCATTATTTTAGTTTTACTTATTTAAACAAGTAAATCTATTTTAAAGAGAGCCACACTGACTTCACCACAAGTAACTCTTCCACAAGCTGACATAAATACTAATAAATATATATATATATATATATATATATATATATATATATATATATATATATATATATATATATATATATATATATATATATATATATATATATATATCTATATATATATATATATATATCTATATATCTATATCTGACTGTCATGCACATAAATACAAAATGCTATATTACTCGCATCACAAATTAATGCAGTAAACATTCATTTAACACCATAAGATGTAATGTAACCCTGATAACAAACTGGGGGGGAAAATGGAATATCCATATTTAAAACTTTACAATAACCAACTTCTGACAAACATCCGTTATGCAAATCGACTTATAGCAGAAGCGTAACCTCTGATCCGTGCTGTAGGAGTAGTGGGACATTTCTGTTTAAAAATTCTTGTTTTAGAGTCACGTCAGAGGGTATGCTTTGTCAAATTGTGTAGGGATGTTTGCTGAAAGCTGCCTATTATACTTTATAAAGTTGTAAATATGGATATTTTTCTTGCAAAAACCTCTGAGGGAAGATAGTCATATACACCTAGGATGGCTTGAGGGTGAGTAAATCATGGGATAATTTTCATTTTTGGGTGAACTATCCCTTTAATGTTATATTGTCATGTTTATCAAAATAAAACTGATTAAAAAAAAATTAGACTCCACTTTATTGGCGTTTAAATAGTATAGGCTTATGTTGAACTTTTTATTCTAGTACACATGGCTCTGTATTATTCAGTACATAAAGTATTGAATAAGTGTTTGTTTCTTCTTGAAAACATCTGAAATTTGTGTATTTGACAAATATTGCATCTAATCCACTTTATATTTAATAAAGTTTGCAAACACCTTGCGAGTGTCTCTACAGGAAGCAGAAAGTGTCCGACTTCATATCTCCATTTTCAGTTCCTCCCTGACTGCATCTGGCAGATCTCGCCAGTCGGTAGAAGCCTAGTATAGTTCAACTCAAACAACCCTAATGTCTGTGTCTCTCTATGCAGGTGTTGACTCCTCTTCAGGGAGGCCTTTCTCAGCAGACCGGAGTTATCATCCAACCACAGCAGATTGTCCTCACAGGAAATAAAGTGCAGCAGAACACTCAGGTCAGCACAACCTCAGACCTCAAGCGTAAACTACATGCCTCTGGGACGATATTGATGAATGTGTGCGGCAGCGTGTATTGAGAAGTCTTGCGTGTCTTTAGGTCATGCAGGCAGCAGCTATGGCGGTGCAGCAGGGACAGGGAGCTGCGCAGGTGCAGGCTCAGGCTCAGCCCCAGCCTCAAGCACAGCCACCCCAACAACAGACACAGCAGCAGCAGGCCTCGCAGCAACCTCCCATGATGCTCCAGGTGGACGGAGCAGGAGACACGTCCTCAGAAGAGGATGAAGAGGAGGAGGATGAGTATGATGAGGACGAGGATGAAGACAAAGAGAAAGATGGTGGCGAGGATGGCCAAGTGGAGGAGGTATGCACTGGACAGAGCGCTGTTTGGCTCTGGTTCTAGGCCAGTCTTGTTTTTTACAATTCTGTTTTTTTTTTTTTTTTAAATTCAGGAGCCGTTAAACAGTGGTGATGACGTCAGTGATGAGGAGGACCAGGAGCTGTTTGACACAGAGAACGTGGTGGTTTGCCAATATGACAAGGTCAGTATTTGTAGGTAACTTCTGTTACCTCTTTTGCTAGTTTACATGTTAAAACCAGGTGGAAAGACTCCAGAAAATAAAATAAAATAAAATAAAATAAAATAAAATAAAATAAAATTTCTGGAGTCTTTCCTCCTGGTTTTAACATGTAAACTTTTGAAATGGCTTATAACTGTACCCACACAGAATTTCAAAATAGAAACTGGCATTTTGCATACATAGAAATGTAATGCAAAAACTATTTAGGGTAGATTTACATGACAACGATGTACTAAAAACAGAAAAGGTTTTCCTTTTGCGTTTTTAAAAAGTTTTGTTATTTTAGTAAATGAAAACTGAAACTATTGGTCAAACCTTTTTGTAAACTGAAATGAAATAAAAATTTCATAATTAATGAAAAACTAAACTAAAAACAGTTACTGAAAAACTAACTGAATTAAAATTAGCAAAAATAATCATTTTCGTAATTAAGAAGCTCTTATCCTGTGGTGGAAAATCTGACCTGTGGCTGTTTAGGGAAATACCTGTAGATGGCGCTTCATGTACGCGAGGTTAGCTGAGGCAGTGGGCTGGGCGATTAACCGCTGTCCTGTGACGCTCTCAATGAAGGACCGTAATGTAGTACACATTGCTAGTTCTAAGCAGCTATTCAAAGAATGTGTTTGTGGCTGTGGAATGGAAAAAAATAACTGAAGGTTATGAGACACAATTAGAACTTCATTTAACTTGAGCGCAGCGTTTAGAATGACAGCCAAACAAGTCTGTCAAGTGCAAAAACCTACTGCTGTATATTAGAGATTTCATGTTTGCATGATGGTGACAGGCTGAAAGGTGCTATTATCTGTTTTTACAAAACATTTACTGCTAATAATATAATCCATGTGGAGACATTTCCCCACAACGTAGGGAAAACCTGGACGACGCGCGCACACATGTACACTTCATTATTTAATCACACTGACTTCAAAGCAGGTTGTGTTAGCTGTATATGACTTGAACTGTTTTTTGATGTACCAGTGGTCACACTGCTTCATTTGTACAGCTGATAAAAGTAAACTAGGCATGTTTAACAAGACTTCATCTTGAAAATGAGTTGTCTGAATTTTTCATAATTTTTAAGTTGCACTTATTTGGGTCTTTTGTTCAATCTCAAAACACTATTTTATTTTTATTACGATATATGCACAATAGTTAACTGTATACTGTGCAAACATTAAACTTGCATTAAATGTCTTGCTTTGGTCTACACTGGAAGTATTGTTAATTCTGCTAAACTTTAATTACCAAAACTAAAACTGAAACCAAATGTATAAAAACAAATGATAAATGTGTTCACAAAATAAAAGCTAAACCAAACCATTAATGAAATGAACTAAAACTAAACCGAAATTTATAGCAAAATTGAAAACGATAATAAAAATAAAAACAAAATTAAAAATGCAAAACTATAATAACCTTGGTCAATACAATCCCCGTTCACACGGATCTGCAAAAATGACTAAAATTGCTTTATGCATGTTAGTCTAGTAGTTGTTGATGTCACTTTGTAAAGAAACACTACATGCTTGCACATTTTTATATAGAGAGGTGATTACAAACGATCAAGATAAAGTTAAATAATGCGTCTCCGCAGGTCGTAGTGGTGCAGTATACCTACACTTTGCTGGAGAAGTGTTAATAAACTCAGTATCTTGAGCAGCACAGATACAGTCCTGTAGTCCGCCATTGTTTTGCTATTCAAGAACTCGATACAACAGGGAAAACTGCCATTTTTAGATATTTTTATCGTATTTTTTGATAATTTGAGTAATTTTGTTGCAATCTCTTAAATGTATCAATGAGCCGTGAAAAAGAACTCAATTTGGTACTCGTGAGCCGTTTGAGAGGCAGATTTTTGTGCACACCGCTTATAGACTTGCATATCAAATGGTGAGCATGAAATCTGCGGGTATAAGTAAAATTATGCATGATACCCGCAACTCCGCACAGAAATTCATGACCTGTAACACCAACACTATTCAACCAGTGCGTATGAGATGAGTGAGTGACAGGAGGCAGAAGCAAGAGTATGATGCATCAATACTGCAGAGTATTGGAATCATTTCAGATATTTCGGGATGATTACGTATCGAAATATCTATTTTTGACAACATGACTTTACAAGTGAAATTAGAACATTGCATAGGAAAAAGTGAATTAGAACTTTTTCCAATACAGTATATTTATTAGTAATTTATTAGTCACTGGCATATTACATGCCTAGAAATTTAATGCAAAAAGAATAGCATGATTTTACAAGTGAAATTTGACGCTGCATAGGAAACTTGGTAACACTTTATTTTACAGTGCCGGTTACATGTTACATGTACTTACTATAGTAATAACAGTAAATTATGCATAATTACAAGTAACTAACCCTAAGCCAAACCCTAACTGTAACTCTATAGTAAGTACATGTAATTAATAGTACTCAGTACTTATTTGAGTAATTACAATGTAACTATGGCACTGTAAAATAGTGTAACCGGAAACTTTCTTTATCAAATTACCAATAAATAATCTCTATTATAATAGTCACTGACATTACACCCTTTGGGCATTTAATGCAAAAATCTTTTTTCTTAATTGTTCAATCAAAATTCATACAATATCTTTTGCTTCAGATTCACAGAAGCAAGAACAAATGGAAATTTCACCTGAAAGACGGGATAATGAATCTGAACGGGCGGGATTACGTGTTCTCCAAAGCCATTGGAGATGCAGAGTGGTAAAGAGAGAGGAACAAAACACAAAACTGTCTACTCATGAGGCAAGACACATCGAGACCTGAAACTGTACGTTTCAGGGGATTCCCACTTCGGGGGCTGAAGAGTAACGTCCCAATGCTACTGTGCTGTTTGAGTGATATCTGCACAAAATAATGTGTGCCATCCAAGAGATTTTCCCCTCCCCCTCATTTTAAGATGGCCCTTTTTACCTGTAGAATTTCACAGGAGTCCGTAACTTCTCATTTAGAATCATATTCTCGCCCCTCAGATGTATGAAAATATATTAGGCGCAGGGAGCCAATTTTAGCGCCTGGCGCTAACTTAAGTTGACTCTGGTGTGTTAAGATGGCCTTTTTACTGCAACCGTACGTGTTTGTTGGTGATTTCCGTAGCTAGATCAGCCATCTGAATCCTGTGTAAAGCGAATCGTCCAACACAAGGACCGTTTCATCACCACCTTATACAAACACTAAAACAAGCAACCAAGAACTGTGTTCCAATAAGTTCCTTTCATATTTGCTATGTTTTTAGACCTTTGTATGTTTAACAGCAGAGATACCAATGAAAACAGGCGAGATAAGTGTAACGTTGTCACTAAATTGTTCACGTGTTTGTATGTCTGTCATGGATTTTTCTAACTCTGTACTCTGGCTAAAGATCTGCTCTGTCAGTATGATGCATGTTTTGGGCAGTGCATCACGGAGCTTGCGTCGTTCCGCGTGTGTTTGTGTGCAATTATTGCGTTTGGTGTCAATGAAGTGCTCGGTCAGGCCACCCTTCCTACTTTTACTTGCGGTCAGGCTTATTTTACACATTTCTAGTAGTTCGTATTTATTCCTGAAGCTCAGGCAGCATCATATTTTGGGGGGATGAAACCGAACTGTGCTCTTAATGAAAGAAGTGCTCCTTTCAGCCCATTCTCTGCTGAGGAGGATTTCAATCTGATTCTGTGCATTGTGGAACTTTTTTTTTTTTTTTTTTTTTTTGTCCCTCCATATTTTGTTTCATAATATTTTGTCTGACTTTTTAAGCAATGCCCTCATACAGTCTGAGAAAAGACAGATTGTGGTGGTCTGTATCCATATGTTCAGCAGTTGAAAGTATTGACAGGTTTTGTTGAATATGTTCATGCTAAGATTGTTCGAAGAAATGGTTTGGACTAGTTTGGGGCTTTTTTTATTTTTATTTTATTTTAGTATATGTAGTTCTTTGCGCTCCTTATTTGTGCCTTTCAGATTTATTTTAGATATCAGGTCTTTTGTCTAAAGGGGGAGAGCCTTTAACAAATCCTACAAACTGTACATTTTGCTTTGCGTTTCTAATGGTAAGTAAATAATATTTCAGAACTACTGTCTGGGTCATGTGAGGGAACTTGTATGTACATTCATATACTGTTTTACCAATCAAACTGCTCTGTCTCTGATTCTCATCTCTATGAAGGTTGTGTTATGTTAGTAGAGATATTTAGTGTTTTGTTGAACCATGAGTTTTATTATTTTTGCCTTTGCTGAACTTTATTAAAGCACTATTAAAATTGACTCTTTGTTGAGCAACATTTGTTCTTTTGCAACTTGTCTCCTGCTGATCAGTGCTGCCTTGAACTTTTTACTGAAGACTATTATGAACTATTCATATTATAATGGTGCAATAGGCGATTCTCTACAGAAACATTTTTGTTATACTGGTTGAAAGTCTCCTCATATCCTGATCACTGTTAAACGGTCTAAATGTATTTTTATAAATGTATATCTATTTTTTATAAACGTCTGTAGAAAGCGTAGGACCATAAAATGTTCACCCAATTTTTCTATTCAGTCCGAATGAAACGCTATGTCCTACCTGCCTGTCAACGTACCCTTGCGCACCTTTTTTGTGCAGACGTGTGTTTCAAGCTATGCAGAGTTTATGTAGACAGACGTCAGTCGCGGAGCACCACAAACAAACAGCAGCCACCTTTTACAGTTCCTGCCAAATCAAAACAATGAGCTTTTGCTGCATTTATGCCATAACTACCATAATTAAGAGATGGCAACCTGTGACGTTCTAACCGGAGCTGTTGAGTCAGACTCGGAATTGTTTCCATGTCAACCGTGTCAACACCGAAATTAATCTGCAGCATTCAGGAACAAGCTCTCCTAAGTTTACGTTTATTATTATTATTGTAATGTTATGTGCTTTAAGACATGAGGTAGTTTACCGCTGTCTCTTGTGACTCTTTGTCGAGAGCAGCTGTGTGCGTTCATGTGTTTGAGGAGGCATGGCTTTTGGACAGCGTTTTGTAGAGAGGGTGGGATTGTATGCTTTCAATACTAGCTGGCTAACATTAGCATTTAACCAGGTCACCTACTGCACTTTTAAAGTCTTTTGTAATTGTCAATTTCATAAATTGTTCCACTTCTAAACCCCCCTTTTGTCATGTTGTGTGGATGATTGAAAGTATCCGAATCATTTAAGAAAACTATTTTCTAGGTTTAGTTTCAAACACTCAATTTAAAGAAGCCATTTTTTTGATGTCTAGAATAAAGCCCGACCCTCTTCTTTATACACTACCCTTCAAACGTTTGGGTGTGTAAGATTTCTTGTAAAAATGTCTCTTATGCTCACCAAGGCTGCATTTATTTGATACAGTAAAAGTGTAATATTGATAAATATTGCTATTTAAAATTTTTTTTTTTTTTCCTATTTGAATATATTTTAAAAAGTGTTCCTGTGATGTCAATGCTGAATTTTCAGAATCATTACTCCAGTCTTCAGTGTCACATGATCCTTCAGAAATCATTCTAATATGCTGATTTGCTGCTCAAGAAACATTTATCAGTGTTGAAAACAGTTGCTGTTTAGTGTTATGGAAACCAGGATTCTTTGAATATAGTTCAAAAGAACAGCATTTATTTGAAATGGAAATCTTTTGTAACGCATCTTTACTGATCACTTTTGATCAGCTGAGTGAAAAGTGTTCATTTCTTTAGAAAGTCTTGTCAAAATGTCAAGGAATGAAGCTTGATCTTCATTGTCTGCATTTGAGATCAGTTGAGCTTTGCAGCAGATTATCTGTCTGAATGTATGTTGTGCTTTACTACAATGATCCACAAGGTGGTGATATTCCCTATAAAAGTAGTTATAACATGTAAAAATTGTCATTAATTGTCAAATCTAACTATAGATTAACACTGCTTTGCAAACTGCAGCAATATTGATAATGACTGGTGGAGTGAAAGGTGGACCAAAAGCCATTAAGGAAGTAACACTGAAAATGAAGCTTCTGTTTTTGCCTTTTTCATTTTGTCTTCTCACCTACATTAACCTCTTCCACATAAATGCTACAGCTGCAGTAAAAAAAAAAAAAAAAAAAAAAAAACTCCATTCCAGTTCCACACCTCCCTTCCCCTGAATCAGCACTTTTCCACTGCAGGTCCACAGCGTTGCCTAGGTTGATTGAGCACCATATCAGCACACGTCTCTCACTCTCCCATGGGTCCTCTTTCCTCCATCACTTTGTCTATGTGGCTTTTCCCTCAAATTTTCAATCATGATCCATGTCCTTATACCTATAACTTCCTTCATCCCATCCATTCCCTTCCTCTGAGGTCACGATGCCACTCAAGTCTACGTATATTCACCATCTGGGTTTATATGCCTCATCAATCTTCACACACACTCCATTAGGCGTCTAATGGAGAGGACAGCTGTGTCGATGCCTCAGTTTCATATGAATTTTACGCCTACAAGAACATCAGCAGATTATATTGTCTCCCACTCTTTAAAATAGGTACGTTATGGTGTGTTTGTGAAAGTACAGCAATAGCCCTGAGCTTTTATATTTATCACCATCTACACCCACTTTAGAGCTCTTCAGTGTCCTTTGACACCCTGGCAGGTTGTTCACATGTATAGTGCTGTGTGTTGAAGTGTTTTTCCACGTTGACATCCGTACAGTCCAATCCTAGTGTACATTATTGAATACACACATAACACAGTGGTTATGCAATGGAGGCATCGGATGATTCAAGCAGTAGAAGAAAGACAATAGTAAAATGTTATTTAGGATTCAGCTGCATTGGTAATACTGGGATTCAATGTACATTTGACCAAAACTGTAATGTTAACTGCTAGACAAGATAGTTGCAGTTAGTGGTGGTCTCCTAAAATTTATGGACATGGGCTGTTAACTAGTATTGGGGATTTTGATTCTCAGTGACTCCAGTGAATCTTTTAAATCAATTCCCCAAAAAGATTCATTCAAATTTGTTCATGAATCGTTCAAGTTTCATTATACCAGTAGAGTAGATGCCGAGGTTACACCTTATTTGGTTACACTTTATTTTACAGTGATGTAGTTACATTGTAATTACTCAAATAAATACTGAGTACTATTAATTAACTACTGTACATGTACTTACTATAGATTTACAGTTAGGGTTTGGCTTAGGGTTAGTTACTTGTAATTATGCATAATTTACCGTTATTACTATAGTAAGTACATGTAGTTACGTGTAACTACGGCACTGTAAAATAAAGTGTTACCCTTTATTTTACGGTATCCTTGTTACATTACACCTATTCTGTTCTATGATCAAATCCAGTCATTTCAAAATTAATTCGTGAAAGGGCTAAAAAAAAAAAAACTCAGATTTTTCTCGTCACACAAATTTGTGACTTTTGTTCAAGTGGTACTCCATATCACTGCTGTATTGATAATGGACAGGAAAATTTTGCCAATGTCGAAATCGCCCCCTGTACACTTATATAGTGCAGTATTTGAGGGGACAGCCATTTGTAGTGGTGTTTGAAAACATAGTGGACATTATCAGGTGCTCTCATTCAATCCTATTATATGCTGCTCTAACAAGTGTCCAACCGATGTACACTCAACAGATAGTGAATATAATCATGCACTGTGAGGGTTGCACTGAATGAATTCCTGCTTTTCACTTTGTTTCTGAATTTGCTCACTCATTTTCATTCCTTAAAGTGGATTAATGTATGGATTAGTGAATGAGGGTATGGGTGTCACATTGGCGAAAACTGCGAAAGAAGGTCCATTGTCCATCATCAATAGTGTAGTGATGCATGAAGCAATACCAAAACAGTCACTTCCAAACTAAGCACTTTTATATTGGGTCAATGCAGCAAATTTGCATGTTCAAAGGTTAACAAACTTGAAACCGTTACAAAATCCACATGGGGAAATGTTTAGCCTCGCATGAAATTCCAGATTGCACAGATACCTGTTGAGTTGAGATGGACATTTTGTCCATGGAATTTCAGCATACAAAGTTAAATGTGACTCCACCCGAAAAGTGCTGAAAGTGACTGTATAACTTGGAATTGCGAGTTTAGATCTCACAAATCTCACAATTGCAAGAAAAAACTAATCAGAATTGCAATTCTGAGAAAAATGTCACAATTGAAAATGTAAACTCGCAATTGTGAGACAAAAGTTGCAATAACCTTTTACATTTTTTTTATTCCTTATGGCTGAATCAAACAAAATGTTGGTGGCAAATTTGCGACCCCCTGTGATGTGTGGCAGCAGCGCGAGGCCACGGGAGAATGACCAAGCAGACATAGATCAAGCGTAGTACAAAGCATTCTCAGTTTTATTCAGGAAGAAGGGTCAAATTTATAGACATAGGTCAAACAACAATCTCCAGGATGACTTGAGCATGCAATCATACGTCTTAAGAATCAAACCTTACTATGTATGGCATTTCAAGAAATATAATAACAAATAAGAAATGTATGTGCATAAATGTGTGTCTTCAACTTCTGGTTACGTGTGAGAGTGTCAGTGTGTCCGAGGACTACTGCTTCTTGTTTTGACTAGGTAGGTACACAATGGAAAAATCCCAAGACACAGAGAAAGTCAAAAAGTGAAGCCCAAGAAATAAGAAATTATTTAACAATTACTAACTTGAATATGAGTAAAATCTGTGTGAAATCTTGTGTGAAAGTCACAATCAAGCAGGTTCCTGTTGGAATGACTGGATTTCAACCACAAAATGTTGCCAAGCAACAGTAAATGTGAGTTCGCCTTAAGTGTATTATGAGTTAGAAAGTGAATCGTTCACTCACACTATTATTAACTAATGAATTGAGTTATAAATCAGAAAAAAAGTCTTACTATCCTTTAATAAAGACGTTTGGGCCTAGAGGTATACTAAAAGACTGCAGTGGACAACCAAGTATTTTTCATCCATTTTGTCGACTCCTGGGCATTTATATCATTGCTATAAAAACAATATATTCTAAATCAAGAGTTAATCATGTTCTTACCTTACTTAAATTTTGTATGGTCAATGGCCATTTTTACACATTTTACACAGGTTGACACATGCTGAAATGAATGAACAACATGCCTCTCTCATTCAATATCACGATGAGTCTCGTTCAGAATCGAGACACTGATTCATTTAGTAGAGGGCGTATTCGTTCAGTAAGTTAAACCAATTATTAAACACTTCTTTACAACCTTCACTCAAATGCTGTTTGCTTGGTTCATAGTCAATCGTTGAGGTGCGGTCACATTTACCATTATTTGGCGAATTTTTGAATCTAAAATCCAATAATTTAAATAGGAATCTGCAAAAAAAAATGGTTCTTTAAACGTTCTTTACATGTAGGCTAGTAAGTAACAGTTCTATTTAGAACCGTATCGTTTTGAAGAATCCTATGCTGAAATGATCCTTGTTGTTAGCTGGGTTCTTTTTTCCCGCCTTTTTGTTTTTCAAATACGTAACTGTCAAAGCCACCTCATTACTGATTTTCTGGAGCTTAGCAGTCAACACACTCTCAACAGGTAAATTATTTCTTTCTTAAAATGTCTATAAATTTTAACTTTCAAAGCTGTCACTGGATTCCTATACCATTACATTTTCTCTTAAGTTTATCAGAACATGTAACACCTTGTCCTAACCAGACGCGACGCAACGCGACACGCGATAAAAGTCATCTTTTCCATGTTAATCAGATTTTTTGTCCTAAACAGCCGCTACGGCGACAGGCGAATTACTAGAAACGTTTCTATTTCTCCGCGACGTCGCAGCTGACACAGCAACACAAAGTATGGCAATGATAATATCAGGTACTGTGTGCTTTAAAAGCGTCTAATGTGAGTTTGAATATCATTCTGTGTTCCCAGCTTTTTAGCTGTAATGAAAACAAAACTGGCTAATTCACCTCAGATCTTGAAAATAAATAAATGGACACAAGAATGTTCAAATTGTGAACTCAGTGCGAACAAACAAGTGTATTCTATGACAAGTCTATGTTCAGTCACTTCGTATGTACTTTAAATAGTGTTTAAATTGTGTAATATTTATAAATTTTACTATGTACTTGCCTATTTCATTGTGTCTGCTGTGCTCGTGCCGAGAGAGCCCGCCCACACTCTCTTCTGATTGGCTGTGGTTTTTGATCGATTTTATCGCTTCTATCGCTTCTCATTTTCGCGTCGCGTCTAGTGTGGACAGTCAAATTGCTCGTCGCTGGAATCTTATCGCATCGCGTCTGGTTAGGACACGGTCGGAGCAGCTCTATTCAGTTAAGGATCTTTATCTTTTCTTCTCCAGAGATATTGACGTTATGATCCACATTGTTAGATGTTTTAAATGAATACTTCATTCATAAACTTACCCAGTCACAAAAAAAAAAAAAAAAAAAAACATTAAAGCTACCCCATGACTTTGTGACCCTGGACCACAAAACCAGTCATATGTCGCACAGGTATATTTATAGCAATAGCTAACAATATATTGTATGGCCCATACAGTATGGGTCAATATTAGCGATTTTTCTTTTATGCCAAAAATCATTTGGATATTAAGATCATGTTCCATTAAGATATTTTGTAAATTTCCTACCGTAAATATATGTGAGTGGATATGCATTGCTAAGGACTTCATTTGGACAACTTTAAAGGTGATTTTCTCAATATTTTGATTTTTTTGCACCCTCATATGCCAGATTTTCAAATATTCAGCTTTTAGATGATGTATAAAACTCAATTTCAAAAAATTGACCCTTATGACTGGTTTTGTGGTCCAGGGTCACATATCTCTTTTTTTCTTTTGACATTGTAAAGGGCTCATATACTGTCAATTTTTGCTAATTTTGGCCTTCATAAACATAATTTTTACATAGAGACACTGTAACTGTAAAGATACTAATTTACTCAAATTAATAAAAATAAACTATTAATAAAAAGGTTATTTATAACACCATTAAGGTCCTATAGCACTTTCAAAGCATGGTTCTTTATGGAACCTTATAAAAAAAGTTCTGTTTAGCACCAGAAAGGGTTCTGCTATTTGTTACAAGCCGAAGAACTCTTTATACTGTTTAGAACCATTTGTCTTAAGAGTGTGGAATTTCACGCAAGGACGAACGCAGGTGAGATATGGTGTACGGTTGTGATGACAGATTGAAGATAGTGGGGAGTACTGTAGGTGGAAACACTGTACTGATTTTCATCTAAAATGCCTCCTCTAGACCACTCTTGTTTCTTCTGAGAGGACATCAATACTGGTAGTGGAATAAAAAAGCTGGGAGAGGCGTCTCTATCTGCGGTGTAACAGTAAGATCAGACTTGGCTCACTTGCTGGCCTGTGACCTTGTGGGTTTAATGGCCTTAGAGGCTGTGACACGGTGCAGGGTGCAGTAAAGCTAAACTGATGCAGAAACAGATCCTGAATTTTAGAACTGGAAGACACTGGTTGCTTCAGACCGGGAGAGACGAGACGAGGAGAAACTGACATCAGACAGTCCTACCAATACGATACGGGCAGTGGCCCTGTGGTCAGACAGACTGTTACAAATACACACTCGCACACATGCATGTATGCATGTATCCCAGGCTTGTCTGCAACATTTGAGACAGGAAAGAGCAAGGTGAGATGCTGTAATATGTACATGCAATGTTAAAAACAAAAACACACACCCAGTACCTTGCCACTACAAGGACATTGCCACTACAAAAAGACTCCACCACCTGATACATCTCAAAGCAATGCATGCTATGCATGTTAAAGGGATAGAAGGCATTTATGCATGTTAAAGGGATAGTTCACCCAAAAATGAAAATTCTGTCATTATTTACTCACCCTCAAGTTATTCCAAACCTGTATAAATTTGTTCTTCTTTGTTCTGCTGAACACAAAGGAAGATATTTAGAAGAATGTTTGTAACCAAGCAGATCTTTGAAAGCAGCGGTTTGAGCTATACTTTAATGCGAATGGTGTTTTCATAACACCCTTTAAAGTCACCCTGAAATCAAAATGTAAGTTTTAGTATGAATATGTTAGCCTTAAGGTTATGAATAAGCTGGTGTGTTCCAAAACAATGACAAAATTTGCATTTAGGAGATATAAGCATTCAAAACTCTCACTTCTGCTAAAATGGATCATCTATTTTCATGACATCACCGCGCACTTCAGCTTCTCATCAAATCTTCTGTCCAATCAAATGCTCTCTAGAATCTAAAGCGTCCCGCCCCCTACATTAGTTTCTGAAGCTGCGGCAGAAATCGGTCATTTGTTCACACATTTACTATTTTCTACATGGTGAATGGCACATAGTGCACTATATAGGGAATAGGGAACGATTCAGACAGTGTAAACATGCTTTCCATTGATGTGAATGAAGTCTGGTTTCACGTTAGTGTCACGTGAACCGCAGCGCACACAGTCTAATCCAGTCTAGAGACATGATAGCACAGGGTGGATCATATGCTCGAGTTGGTGCAGACCACAAAACGTATCGGACCCATTTGAAATCTGCACAGAATGCTGTATATTAAAGCGATATGGAGGAGATTAGGAGAAACGGTTAGAGATTATAGGAAACTAAAGCTTCTGCTGACCTCAATGGCTCTGGCCAAGCTGTGATATAAATGAAACGCTATTGGCTATTTTTTTTTTTTTTAAAGGGGAGGAGCTGTTTGATATGTCCCGCCCTGTCTTCCTGTTTCAGTTGAAATTGTCAACACATTGAATAATGCTGCACGTTCCAAGGCATTTCAGAGGGCCTTTAAGGAATTAATATAATGGGGTTAAACATTTAACTTTATCAGTAAATGTAGCTTATGATTTTCGAATCAGTGATTCGGAGCGGCAAAGTCACGTGATTTCAGCAGTTTAGCCGTTTGATAAGAGATCCAAATCACTGATTCAATTCATAAAGCTCCAAAACAGTGTTTTGAAATCGGCCCATCACTATATTGTTGAAAAGTCATTATTTTGTTTTTTTGGCAAAAAAAGTATTCTCGTTCCTTTGTAATATTAAGGTAGAACCACTGAACTCAAATGAACTGTTTTAAATATCTTTTTAGTACCTTTATGGATCTTGACAGTTGCAATGGCATTGCTGTCTATAGAGGCCTCACTGAGCCATCAGATTTAATCATAATATCTTGTGTTCCGAAATGAACGAAGGTCTTACGGTTGTAGAACGACATGAGGGTGAGTAATTAATGACATTATTTTCATTTTTGGGTGAACTAACCCTTTAAGAATACAACTCCAGCACAGTACATGTAAACAATGATGCCGTTTTCGCATCTTTAAAACACTTTTCTCTCAATAGTTTGGTCGACATATAAACATAGTCAATGAGCAACAGATTCCTTGAAAAAGTAAAACTTCCAAGCAGAGCTGAGATAGATTCAGGATTAGACAAAGAAAAAATTAAGCTTCAAGGACCACAGGGGGAGGAAAGACAAAGGGATGAGCTCCAGACCCTCACCAACCCCCACCTGCAGTTTACTTCTCGGCCAGCAGGGGTCTGTACGCCGGCTTTCTATCTGTGCTGCAGGCAACACTGTGTTCACTGTCTGCTGCTGTTGTCCTCACTGCCCTCTCTACGGGAGTCCCTATGCATGCAGCTGTGTAAGCAATAGTGGACTACTTATTTCTACTATGTCTACAAATATACCAAATGTACTTGTTTACAGATACATTGACCAAAAAGACTAGAACTAGATGATTGATCTTCGGCCTGGATTGACTAAAAACCCTTACAAAACCAATGTTAGGACATATTCTGTTTCATTAATAGTTAATAATAGTGTTTGTTTCTCGTCGAAATAATATAACTTCCAAGTTTCAGCAGGATGTCATTAAGGGTCCATTAAGACAGTTAAAGGGATATTAACAGGATGGGAAGTGAGTCAAGTGATACTGAGGATATGGCAATTTAGGTTTTCTTAATTAAAACAATTCCCAAGAACATGTTTTCCCAATAAAGCCAAACAGATCTTTTTAATCAAGAATCATCTGCAATATTTCTTCTTTTTTCGTTTCAAGTTAGTTGACATGGCATCATCCACCTAATATAATATCTATCTTTAAGTTACATGTTTATCATTTTGCAGAATATTAGACTTACAATTAATTTGGTGGCATCTAACATAATAACAGGATATGTATTGCCTTTAAAATTAGACATAACTTAATTGCTCACCTTAACAGTGCTCATACACTCACTAACTGGTAAACATTTTTCACTAAATGTTCTTACATAATCATTCAAATGCATGTTTTAAACTCTGATTTTTGACAAGTATAGGAAGCCCCGCCTTTCGGCAGGGCATCAAAAAATTATATTATACTCATAGTGTTCTTCCCCACGGAAATCTTTAGTAAAAGGCGAAAGATTTATACGATCTGAGGAAAAACATGAGTGTACTGACTTCCTTCTGCAACCAGCAGGTACCACACCGATGACAACACACTTCACAACAACGGTAAGATTGACTTTCATTATTACCGCACATTTTAACTCACTTAAACATTAGCACTATCCCTAAAGAGTGTTGTTCATATGTCTACCGAACATGCACCTAACAAATCTAATGAATAAAAAGCAAAAATATGTGTGAAATACAACGTGTGTTGCATTGTGGGTAGTCCGTGTCGTGCTCTTCCTGATACGTCATGCTTCATATCATTTTACATACAGTGCGTTGCAATTACGTCTCACTGAAACATACTGAAGGAGCTCCTTTTGAAAATTAAACTTTATTTGTTTCTGAAATAATATGATAATATTAGTTATAGGTGGAGGATTATACAGACCAAAACACTTAAACTATCTCAAGTTATTCCAGCAGAGCCTCTGCAGCTCATAGTAAACTCGAGTGAATCCAGGGCAGGCACACATTCAAAACAGCGTGGAGAGATAAACATTATAAATCGGTTATCACCGCTGCACGCCACTATAATCTCTCCTCCAGGTTATGTGTTGCCCTCTTTATTGCAACAATCTCGTGGATATACACAGATTTAAAGAACTGTTTTCCACACTGAGCTGTTTCACCGGTTGGCAACTCAAGCGACACCCAGCGGCAAGTCTTCATTTGCACTTTTAACGTTCACTAAAAGGTTATCACATGTTAAAAAGATAATAAATGAATAAACAACCTCATTAAAATAATTGTTTATGACAACTAAAAGCAGTTAACGTCACCCGTGGATTAATCACACTTTTGCATCATCAGAACTCACGATCTGTGATGTATATTGAATGTAATATATTAGGCTACATTACAAATATGTATAGCCTACCTATGATTTATATAGGCTGTGAATACATTTAATACAGTGATCATGCAATTACTTACAGTACCTCACGTCATATTTCTCTGAACTGATTTATAAAATATATTGGTCATCATGCATTTCGTTTTTTGTTTTTTCTCATATAGGCCTATATAAATTTGGCAAATCTTAACCTTTTAATGTTTTTTTTTTTTTTTTAAACATAATATTTTATTTATGGAATGTGATGTGTATTAGCTATATTTTAATTAATATATGTAGCCATGTGGTCTGTATTTATCGTAAGTAAATGACAACAGCATTTACTTAGAGGTGTGAGTCTCGAAATGTCCCGTTCACACAGCAACTTACAGTGTCTCGAATACTGTCTGTATGAACGTGCAACAAGAGGCAAGCCTGTATTCTGTTACCAGTAACCACTAACCATGATGACAGGGTCCAAAGTCTTAACACTTTTGACACGACAAGAGTCCAGTTTAGCCGCGAGTTCATCCGTCAAATCTCCATTAACCGACAGAAGCTTCACAGTAAACACGCGCTAGCCGGACGCCATTTGCACTCGCGTCGCGGCAGTCTCGAATAGAACACAAAACTGACGGGAGCCGCTCCGGTGGAGAACAGTGACTGAATCTAGATCCTTCAGATGACACACAGCTCATATCTCCTTCGCTGTAAGTTACCGAAAGCGAAACCAAACACAAGAAACCCCTTAGAAGAGCGGCTTCTTGCACTGTATGACGTGACAACTAGTTGTCCAGTGCGGTTCCGTTCACACAGCGCGGGTTTTCCGAGAATGCGGTTGTGAGTCCAGAAAAAATACGGGCCTGAGTTCGGTTACAGAATGTGGTTGTCACTCCCGTAAATAACCGTACTGTGTGTAACCGTATTAAGGACTCAAATAGAGTGGCCCAGGGATGACGCGTTTTTGTATGCAAACCCGGAAGTTAGCGGCGCACGGGTTCCCTCGGTGGAAAGCCTGCATTTTTCCCATAGACTTTTGGAGAGTCGCAGAAAATAAGCTCTGTGTTTAACAAAGGGTTATGACACTTACACGTTTTGTCTATCAAGATAATCTTTACAAGTTAACACAACATTTATAGATTTTGAAGCCTAAATAAAGTCGTCAGATATAAAAGGCTAACAGTAGGCTATAAACGGACTACAGCACACCATGGTCGCGGATCAACGTCACCACCACCAAGCTTCCTCAAACTTTATTTAGAAAACAACTTTATTTATAAACATGCTCGCTGATTATGATCTGTGCTGTTATGAATACTTATCCACTTTTTCATGAGAAATGCTGTCCAAATGTCCCGTTTTTAATGATGACCTCTAAAGTCCCCGCCAAAGGAAGTAGTCCCTTTTAGCAATTTGTTAGCAACCGCCGATTTTAAGACACAGTAAAAGTTTAAAAAAATCACAAGTGGGTTATAACTGGTGTGTTTTATGTTATAGATCAAAACGTGAAAGTATTTAGAGGCTTTGTTAACCACAGACCTTATTTCAGGTGATTTAGCAAAAACCCATTCAAAAAACCCATAGACTTTACGGCGTTGGAACCGGAAGTCCTAAAATGCTAAATGCTTCCGGGTTTTGCCTACAAAATTGCGTCATCCCTGAGGCACTCTATATAAGACTGACTACATTTGCCATGGTGTCATTATCATGTGAGCTACCAGCGTCAGTTGAAGGGTTGCCAACTTTTGAGTTTAACTTGGAGTATTTTTATTAGTGCTTGACACAAGCTGGTTTTATTATTAAAGGTTAAAATGAACAACTCATATTAAAGGGTCAGTTCACCCAAAAATGAAAATTATGTCATTTATTACTCACCCTCATGTCGTTCCACACCTGTAAGACCTTCGTTCATCTTCGGAACACAAATTAAGATATCTTTGATAAAATCTGATGGCTCAGTGAGGCCTGCATCGCCAGCAATAACATTCCCTTTTCAATGCCCAGAAAGCTACTAAAGACATATTTAAAACAGTTCATGTGACTACAGTGGTTCAACTTTAATATTATAAAGCGACAAGAATACTTTTTGTGCTCCAAAATAACGACTTTATTCCACAATATCTAATGACTAATGATTATCTAATGATATAATGATTGAAAAAGGGAGTGTTATTGCTGTCAATGCAGGCCTCACTGAGCCATTGGATTTGATCAAAAATATCTTAATTTGTGTTCCGAAGATGAACGAAGGTCTTACGGGTGTGGAATGACATGAGGGTGAGTATTTAACTAACCCTTTAATAATAGTTATCTTCGATGTATAAGACTGCTTTGTGTGCACAAATACTACATTTCACAATGCCGCCTAAACATCTTTGGTGATTGTCACACAGGAGGGGGTCAGCTGCTTACATACAGTGACATTTCATGGTGTGGGGAAAATGTGATTGGTACAGACCAGTGTTGCCAATTTAGGGATTTTGTCACTAGATTTAGTGACTTCCTCGCCCCTTTTGAGACTTTTTTCAAAAGTTTAGGGACAAATCTAGAAACTTCTTGGACAAACCTTATCTAGATTCTTATTTTGCCCACTGATCTCTATTCATATTTATATAGATCAATGATTTTGCCATTATGATGTCATCTAGTGACATTTAGCTTCCAGTTTTAGTTACTTTCAATTGAAAACAGTTGGCAACACTGGCATAGACTGGTCCAATCAAGAGGTTGCAAGTCTTGGTTTAATTAAAGGGTTAGTTCACCCTAAAGTAAAAAATCTGTCATTAATTACTCACCCTCATGTTGTTCCAAACTCGCAAGACCTTCGTTCATCTTCGGAACACAAATTAAGATATTTTAGTTGAAATCCAATAGCTATATGACCCGCCAATAGACAGCAATTTAACCGTCACTTTCAAGGTCCAGAAAGGTACTTAAGACATCGTTAAAATAGTCAACATGACTACAGTGGTTCAACCATAATTTTATAAGGCAACAAGAATACTTTGTGTGCAAAAACAAAACAAAAATTACAACTTCATTCAACAATATCTTCTCTTCTGTGTGTTCGGCACTGTGCAGACCAAATGGCATATGATATCAAAAGCACAGCTTTTGAATCCCTCTCACAATTTTTGATGTCATACACCAAGCATAATGGCTTTTTTTAATTTGGTGTGAGATTTACTTGGGCAGAGTGTGAGAGACTGAGTCTGAAAGCGTGTGTCTCATGGCAAATGCGTGAGAATTGGCAACCCTGCAGTTGTGTTGCTTCACTGCCATTCACAAATCCTCTCTCATGGCCTCATGGGATAGTAAAGTGTCCATCATATACACACTTCAGAATCTCACCGGAAGTAGTAGGTCATCCGGGTACTTTTTGCCTACTCTTTTATGAATTCAGACCTACTTCTTTTGTCACATACTGTTTTTCATCTAGTAGGGAAGTATACGATTTCAAATGTAGCCATCATCATAGAAGAGATGAAATGTCCCTGCAAAAGTGAGGGGAAGATATTTTGATGAAAGAGTACAAGGATACATGAATTAGATAAATCATTTATAGTAGTAAATTTTACAATATTCCATTAAAATTTGAAATTGTCTATTTTAATTTCATGTAGTGTTGTCAAAAGTGCCGACTTAGGTACCAAGTCGGTACTGAAATTTTAAAAATGTGACGCTTTAAGTGGTGTTGAGCGGATTTGTAAACACCTCTGAGTGGCCATTGTGTTCACGCGCTCATCAGATATGTCTGTGATTGGCTACAATGATCAACGCTTCAAAAACATATCGTAAATAGACATCAATGATGCTCTTCACACAGCGCTTAAACAACACACGGGAGCGTTCTGCTGATAGACGCCTGCTTTCAAATGCTCCTGCTCCCACTTTCAAAAGGCTTTCAAACACTTCTGTATGCTTTCAGACGCTCCCGTGCGTTGATCATTGTAGCCAATCACAGACATATCTGATGAGCGCGTGAACACAACACTAATTTCATGATGACTTTAAAACGGAAAAATAGAAGTAAAATCTTAAAAATATCAATGATGAACAATGACACATTGCAGGTACTTTCTTTCTCTTTGGAGGAAGATGAATTTAGCATATGTAAATAACATTTATGAGTGTTTTTAATTGATTCTTTGCACTGATTTTGCAGTTTAGCGTGTGAGTGACAGACCTGGATTTGTATAAATGAAAACCTGCATATGGCTTGATTTTTCTAACTGAAAATCTGCAATTTTGTGGTTGTGTGTTTCTCTGCTTAATTATGCTGAAGATCTGCTGTGCAAATGCACAAACACTACACACAGCATTGCTTTGCTGACTATGCTAAAAACCAAACAGAAAAGAGCAGAAAGACAGCAAATGTTCGATTTTATCTTTCTCAGGTGGCACAGAAAATCAAACTATATCAGCAATTTTAAATCCTTTAAAATCTCAACAGAGACTGAGAGGAAATATTTACTTAAGGGTTCTGCTTCTCAAATTATTCCCTTAATAGAAATCTCACGTTAGCTTTGAATTCCTTTTAACCATTCAAAAGCAAACTCTAATTTAAAGTTATGAAGCAAAGAACATGACTTGTGCTGTGAATGTGTTTATAAAGGATAACTCTTAAATAAAATATACAGTAACCTTTTCTGAGGGCACATGTAGATCTCACAGTTTCTCCATGGACTGTGCCATGCATCAGAGCCTCTGACAGATGACTCACCCATTAAATAGTAACAAAGTCTCCCTCCTCAACTTCACCTGACACTCCGTCGTCTGCAAACTGACACGCTGGAGACGATCCAGGGATGAAAGTTACACTAATGAGCTCAATCGTTCGGTTTACTTTGGCGCTTACCCCAGAATGCTAGCTTAGCTTTCAGGGCAGCATCAAACCACCAACAACCGCCCTACTAATGCCGCTCGGCTCTTCTTCCCTCACGTGCACCTGTCTGTTTGCAGGTGATAGAGTCTCTATCAGTGTCGTTTTTTGATAGTACTGAAAAATGTGGGCCGTTTTATGACATTTTATGACAAGTACTGAGCAAGATGACTATGGTAAAATGGTGTATTCCAAGAACAGTAATGAGCTCTTCAGTCAGAGTAAAAAACAAAACAGGTTATTTTGAGGTAAGTTCTGTCATTACAACTCTCTGAGTGTTTGGCATGGTAATGGATATGGCTATAGCTATGTTTCCATCCAAAGTTGTCAATTTAACTTAAGCGCAAAATAGGATAATATAGCATACATGAATTACCTGTAGCAGATCTATACAGGTGGAGCTGGGGAAGGTGGAGGGTTTCTAAAAGCGTGCTGCAAATGCTAACCAAGTGCTTGAAGGTTGAGCAGTGAGCTCACTGGCTACTGATACAGCAGCAACCAACCAATCAGCTGTGTCCTATAGAGAATGATGTGATTGCAAGCAGATTGAGTTAAGGACCTATCAGCCTGTGCCATCTAGAGTTTCATGACAGAACTTTGTATTTAAAATAAAAAAATAAATCTGATTGTTAGATATAATGTTGCAGTAACAAGAAATAGCTGTGTGAAATAAAGTTACATTGTGAGATATTAAGTCACAGATATGACAAATAAAGCCACACTTGTGAAAAAAAAGTCACCGTTAAGACAAATGAAGTCAAATTTTGGCCTGTAAAATTACATCTGTGAGAAATGAAGTTGCTATTGTGAGATATGTGATATATAAAGTTACATTGTGAGATAAATTCACAATTACATCAAAAGAAGTCAAATTTACTCTGAATATAAAAGTGCATTTGTGATATTTAAAGTTTAAACTGTGAGAAATAAAGTCTAAATTGTTATATATTTAAAGTCAAAAACAAATAAAGTCGCAATTGTAAGATCGTAAGATAAGAAGTTGTGAAAAATAAAGTCACAATTACAAAAAGTTGCAGTTACATGAAATAAAGTCAAAATTTAGGGCTATAAAATTCCAACTGGAAGAATTAAAATTTCAGCTGTAAGATATAAAGTTGCAATAACAAGAAATTAAATTAAATCAAATTTGATAGCCTATATAAAGTCACATTTTGAGATACAGTCACAACTGCACAAATCGAGCAGAGCGTTAGTTCAGTCAGGCCACGTAAGCATATGCTGCGACCAGCTGACGTGGTCAGCTGTCAAATCGCTCCAATCGCTACCATTCTCCTATTAGACACGGGACATATACGTGGCATTACTGCTCGGTAAGTATGCTAAAACTGCTCGCAACCCTCCCTCCCTACTCATTATAAGCATGAGCATATTACTGTGCACCTTCTTTTGTTTCAGATGACTAAGGCTTTCAAGTCGCGGCTGGCATGAACCTCACTGCTGAGAGACACTCATTCTCATAACCAAGCTACAGTATAGACGTCCCACTGCCATATCTACAGATTACCATGTTCTCTTTTAAAGACTCATTCTTAATTGTCTATGTATTTCCAACTGATGGTTCTGGGGGGTTAATGTTAAAGCTCTTGTAGTTCAATTCATTTTGGAGCAAGAACCCCCATAAGAACCATACCGCCAAAGATATTGTGTTCAATAAACTCAAGTAACTTGCCAAAGTGGTCCTGTCTGAAATAAAGTTGAATTTAATTAAAGGTGCCCTAGATTATGTTTTTAAAAGATGTAATATAAGTCTAGGTGTCTGAATGTGTCTGTTAAGTTTCGATCAAAATACCCCATGATTTTTTTTTATTAATTTTTTTAACTGCCTATTTTGGGGCTTTTAAACGCGCCGATTTTATGCTGCGGCCCCTTTAAATCCCGTGGTCCACGCCCACAGAGCTCGCGCTTGCCTGAAAGTGCCTTAACAAAGTTTACACAGCTAATATAACCCTCAAAATGGATCTTTACAAAGTGTCTATGCATGCGGCATGCATGCGTCGGATTATGTGAGTATTGTATACTGTTATATTGTTTACTTCTGATTTTGAATGAGATAGTGCTCCGTGGCTAACGGCTAATGCTACTCTGTTGGAGAGATTTATAAAGAATGAAGTTGTGTTTATGCATTATACAGACTGCAAGTGTTTAAAAATGAAAATAGCGACGGCTCTTGTCTCCGTGAATACAGTAATAACAGATGGTAACTTTAACCACATTTAACAGTACATTAGCAACATGCTAATGAAACATTTAGAAAGACAGTTTACAAATATCACTAAAAATATCATGTTATCATGGATCATGTCAGTTATTATTGCTCCATCTGCCATTTTTCGCTATTGTTCTTGCTTGCTTACCTAGTCTGATGATTTGGTTGTGCAGATCCAGACGTTAATACTGGCTGCCCTTGTCTAATGCCTTTTATAATGTTGGAAACGTGGGCTGGCATATGCAAATATTTGGGGGCGTACACCCCGACTGTTACGTAACAGTCGGTGTTATGTTGAGATTCGCCTGTTCTTCGGAGGTCTTTTAAACAAATGAGATTTATATAAAAACGAGGAAACAATGGAGTTTGAGACTCACTGTATGTCATTTCCATGTACTGAACTCTTGTTATTATATAATGCCAAGATAAATTCAATTTTTCATTCGAGGGCACCTTTAAAAATCAAGTCGCAATTGTGAGTTTGTGAGAAATAGCTTTCATTGTGAGATATAGACTAACATTGCAATTGTGAGCAATAAAGTCTAAATTGTGGTATATAAAATTGCATACATTTCAATAAGAATAATCTTATTCCTAATATGACTTGCCAAGTGTAGAAACATCTGAGAAATGTATTTTGTAAACGTCTCATTTAGAATTACATTACTTTCCCCCAACTGTGTTTCTCAGTAAAAACTAAAAAATACACTCCAAAATGTGGATGTCCACTTACATGACAACCATACAGAATTTTTATATATTTTTGTGAAAACAGCATAACTTATTTTAGCTTAAACCCTTGAGCAGAGTTTTGGACACATATCATATTGTGCAACTAATTTTTTTATGACTTTTCACAGTCCCACACAGCCAGTATGGAGTAACATGCCCCAGTCATACACAACAGCTCTACTCTGAGTCGATTTACCTGTGGGAGGCCTGAACAGCTAAAGGCAAGTGTTATTCCACCACAATAAAAGTTACACAATCAAATGAATCATGGTTTTCACATGTAGGCTTGTTGGTGCAAAGCCCCGGGAGGAACAGACTGAGATCTTCAAATGAAGAATAGGTTCACTTGATAATGATTTGCCCTCTTTGTTGATAGAGGAGGATACGAAGATTTCCCCACAACAATAATAGAACAGGCTCCATGTTGTAGTCGCACGTATCATGTTTCTTTTGCACCTGCGTCAGCTTGAATGCAACAGTCTCTCTCTCTCTCTCTCTCTCTCTCTCTCTCTCACTCACTCCATCTGTCTCGCCTCACAGACAGAGACAGTCAAGACGGTCAAAGTCAGTGGCTGTACAATCTGTCCCTCCTCTGTTTCTGCTACGTCAGGGATGGAGTCTTATGACATCACTGTACACACATGCCTGAGGTACTGAGAACAACCTAGACAGACACACACAAACTGATCTTTGAGTGCTCAAAACGACATGTAAATGAACTGTCTTTTTCTGGTTCTGGAAATGTCTTTTTGTCCATTTAGACTATACTACACTAGGCCTACTATATATATTACTATTGCTTACTGTTTCTACAGGTTGCATCATTTTGCCAGTAGGCAGTGACAAGTGACTGTCTTTTTCTGAGAGAATCATTGAATCATTCATTCAACTGATTCATTCCAAAACGCTGATTCATTTAGAAATGAAACGTTTCACTATCAGGTGTGTTCGACTTGAAGCGGCGCTGCGCAGACTGAACAATGTATGACATCAAAATACTGCATTCAAAAGCATACGAGGCTGTCTGCTCTCTAATCGCTCTCGCGGTACTTTGATGTCACACACAAGGGGTGTCCAAATTCAGTCCTGGAGGGCCACTGTCCTGCAGAGTTTAGCTCCAACCCCAATTGAACACACCTGAACCAGCTAATTCAAGGTCTAATTAGGCATACAGGAAATGTGGTAAGTTGGAGCTAAACTGTGCAGGACAGTGGCCCTCCAGGACCGAGTTTGGCGAGTTTGACAGCGCCGCTGTAGTGAGAAATCATGTGTCCCCCTTAGGAATCAGATCTTCTTTAGGACCCTGAGTGATCCCATTGGTTCAACAGACTTTTAATGGGTAGTATTTTTAGCGCCTGATTATAATTACTGCAAAATCATGTTATGATTTATATCGTTTAAAATGTGTTATAATGACCATTAATGTCTATTAAATCACATGGTTCATTTACTAGTATATGACTGAAGTTATACTGTAGGTTGTGAAATCAAGCATTTCTTGTTCTAACTGTTTTGTAGCTAGCTTATGTATTAGCATAGCATACATCTACCTAATTAGCCTGCTAGCTTAGCTTATATTATATTAGGTATGTTTTTGCTTCCAAATCTGTTTCCAGTTTTTTTTATTATGCAATAGGTATTCATTTTATATTTAAAGCATGATATTTGTGCACTTAATGTAATAAACATCATACAATAGTGAAATAGGTTATAATTAGTCAAGACATCACGATAACAACTTTTGATCAGGCATTACCACCTGGGTCCTAAAGGAGACCCGATTCCTGGGGGGGACTCGATTTCTCATGACACCACTTCAAGTTGAACATTATGAACGCGTCATTAAACTATTCATACAACAGATTCGTTAAAAACACCCTGCTGAAAAACCAGGCTTAGAAGACCAGCTAAAACCAGCCTGACCAGCTTAGGCTGGTTTTAGCTGGTCTTCCAGCCTGGTCATAGCTGGTTTTAGAGGGAGTTTTGGTTAGCTAGGTGACTGGGAGGCTGGGAACCCAGCTTAAACCAGCTGAACACCAGCTAACCTTAGGCTGGGAGACCAGCTTGACCAGCTAAGCCAGGCTGGGAGACCAGCTAAAACCAGCTACTTCCAGCTTTCCAGCTGCTTTTTACTTCCAGTTTAAACTAGCTAAGACCAGCCAAGCAGCTTAGGCTGGTTTTAGCTGGATTTTTCAGCAGGGCACTGATTCGTTTAGAACCGAAACACCATTATGAGTTTGTTTGGAATGATTTGCATTGACCGAGCAAAAACAGACAACTAAAATTGGCAACATTATGTAAGCTACTCAATTTGAAATGTATGTTTATTGAATTGTTGTATAAAAGAAATAAGTCTCAATAAGTCTCAATCACAATTTTATTCCTAGATTTGGCCGTATCGACACAAGGTCAGTATTTGTCCGACATTACAAAACACAGCACTCTTTCTCGTGTGATGTTTCTTATAGGGACAGTTCACCAAATATGAAAATTCATTCATTATTTACTCACTGTGGTGTTCTAAAGCCGTATGATTCTTTTTCGCAACACGAGGAGAAATAAAATGTTCTGCTCACGCTTGACCACAGTGGGAATGTTGACCTTCTTCAAACTTTAAAAAGGTCCCTTTTAAAGCTTTAACAAGGTGACCATTTATTGCCATTATGTGCACAAGCACGACATTCAATCTTTAACTTAAATCGAACTTCATTATAGGCTAGCCTTTAATTTGAACATAATTATGCATAATTGACTCTTGTCTGAATGTTATGTGTGTTTTTGTGTTATATGAGGATGTAATTTAAGTTTAGAACTAACAAAATTATTCTACTGCCAGACTGCCACAGGCTACAATACCATAGGCCTATTGTTTTAAAACTAATATTTATTCATGTTTATTTGTTCATTTATTTATTTATTCCTCGAAAAGAGCCTGTCCACCTGTGTGCTCTCTGTGCGCATGGCCTCTGTGTTGAACGCTTTTTAGAGGGAGGCTATACGCGGGTATTTTTCTCCTGTGTAAATGAGCGGGACACAGACATTGTGTCAGACTCTCCCTCTCTTTCTCTCTCTCACACTGACTCACTCACTCACTCGCTCACAGCTGCAGAGAGAAGCAGCGCAACACACACCGTACAGCAGCACACGCAGCGCGATGGTGCGCGTCTCTCAACTTAACAGCGTTTCAACACGGAATCAAACTTGTGGACTTGTGAGAAAAGTCCGTTCATCAAGACTGTCGAGTGTTTAACCTTGATATACGCAAAATGGAAAACAAACTACTTCCAGGATCCTAACACAACACCGCGACGAACAAGCTCATGGTGATATCCACAGGAAGGACTAAAGACGCGCCACGCACGGTCACCTTCGCTGTTGAGGAGACTTGCGAGAGGATCCCAAGTACAGCATCTGCTCCGTAACAACGACACGTTCCTGCCAGCAGTTACGACCGAACCGGATCCCGCAGATCAATGAAGAATGCGCGAGCGCACGCACAGTCGATGAAGCCGGCGGCGGGATCATGCGTGTTCTGCCCGAGCCGAGCGCGCAGTCACTGCGGCTGGTATTTCTTTTCGTCTTCGTCATGGATGTAGCGCCGTCTCCGGCTCTAACCGCCGGCTGCCCGGACCGCTGCGTGTGCGACGACCAGCTGGTGGTCCAGTGCGCCTGGCAACAGTTAAGCGACTTCCCCGTGGATCTCCCGCTGGCCACCCGGCAGCTAATCATCTCCAATAATCGGATCGGCGAGTTGCCGGCGCTGCAGCTCAACTACCTGTCGGACCTGGTGTACCTGGACTGCAGCAACAACTCGTTGACGGAGATCTCCGAGTCCACCTTTGGAAACCTGCGCAAGCTCGCCTACCTGGATCTGTCTTTCAACAGCCTGGCGCAAATCGAGGACCGGACGTTTGGCCCGCTGGCCAGCCTGGTGATGTTGAGGATGACTGATAACCCAGGGCTGTCGGAGATCCACCCGGACGCGTTCGCGGAGAACGCGGCGCTGCAGGTGCTGGACGTGAGCCGCAACAACCTGACGGCGCTCAACATCAGCTCGTTGATCGCGCTGCCGGCGCTGCGCTCTCTGGGGCTCAGCGGGAACCCCTGGAGATGCGACTGCGACACGGAGGACCTGTGCCTCTGGATCCAAATTGAGGGCTTCAAGTTCCAAGGTGAGATGCGCTTCTTTAACTGCACTGAAAACTTTCTAAGTTCAATATGCGTTTAAAAAACGGGGAGCTGTGGTTACCAGAACTTAAAACTGAGGATGTTACAGTGATTTGGGGAACTGTAGGATATATGTTATTAAATGATAGGCTATAATGTTATAATACCAACCTATTTGCGATATTAAAATCTTTTTGTAACTGTGAAATGTACTAATAATAACACATGTTGTTTAATAGAAGTCTACATAGCAAAGATTTGTTCAAATTGGCTCCAGCAAATGAATTACAACAATGACAGCACAGACGTGATAGGAATTCTGTGAATTCTTCCACATAAATTACAAAGTGATACCTACTTTTTACTTGGTAAAAAACTCTTTGAATGCTTATTGCCAATTTTTAAACATTATTTAGGTTATATGGTGATTTAGGCCTAAATATATTTACAATATTTTACAATACATTGACATTTTGTCTTTTGAAATATAATATTTAATACAATATTTTGTACTTTAATATGGTAAGTAAATTACAGTCAATTATTCTTGATTTTATTTATTTATTTTCATTTTTTGTAGCATTTTTTTTTTTTTCACCTTTAAAATTATTTAATTTAATTTCCTTTATTTATACACTAAAAATGCTGGGTCACACCCAGCAGTTGGGTTAAATGTTTGCCCAATGTCCTGGGTAGATTTATTGTAGTTTTTATTTGTTCAAAAATTGCTGTATTGCTTGCTTAAAATGAACCCAAAGTATGTTGTAAATTAACATTTATTAAAATGTTTAATAACTTAAGATGTTTAATGAATAATAATTAGATGACAAACATTTAATAAATTGCTTATTAGGGTCATTGATGAATAAGGTTTTTAAAAGTGTAAAAAAACATAATGGAGACATAATTAATTTTGAAGATTTATTAAGTGTTAACAATGAGATTATGTGGTTTTTGTAATCAATTAACACTGCTTTTGACATTTTTTACAAGATGGACAAAATTTGTAACCAAAAAAGTCAGTTTAACCAAAATTTCGGTTTTACCGAATGACACTTTTGGTTATACCGAATAATGATATTTTCAAACAATGCTCACAGGCTGATATCTAGCTCAAAAGGACAATCAAACATGTTTTATTTAGTATAAGTTTTTAAAATTTTCCAACATTTTCCATGTTTTATAGCGGTTTGCATATGAGCAAGTGCATATGAGCAAGTGAAAACATGAATTTTTCAAATAGTTAAGAGAAAGTTAGTTACTTTGCTTCACGACCATGTGGTCCTGTGCAGGTGTCTGAATGATGTCACATCCTGTCACATGATACTGACTACATGACCAAAATGGTCCCTTTATATTGGTGACTCCAGATGACATCTATGAAATTCATTTTTCCGGACATTCTTTCTCATAACAAAGCAACAACTTCTACACATAATTTTAATACCATTTTGCACTATGTTCATATATGATGTTATAAAATCATGTCAGAATAAAAAATATATACATTTATTACATTTTAAGATATTTTAATGACAAATTAATTGACTGTATTGGCCTTTGGACGGTTAAACCGAATGACCTTTTGACACTTAATTTGTTTTGAGTGTGAAATTGCAAATTAGTGATTCATTGTTTAATAATTAAGTGACTTAATAAAAAGTTATGTACATTACACATAATACAAGCACACTGGAACAGGTTATGATCATGTCTTTCAGTTACGAGCCGAAGTTTTTAACCGCAGCTGCATTAACAAATGTTATTGCCTTTCCTCCAGGCATCATAATTGAACGTAATGAAAGTGCTAATTATTAATTAGTCATTTAGTTGATGCTTTTATACAAAGTGCCCTAGTACACATATTATGCAGTCTCCCTGGGATAATTTGGAGTTAAGTGTCTCGATAAAGGGCACAGTGTGTCATCACTAACAGGCAAGGAAGTAACCATATTTTCAAGATTGGTTGTGGACCAAATGTAATAATTTAAGATTCAATCATTTCAGATTAGTTAAGCACTAATCTACAGCCCCGACTTCTGGGGTTTGACAAACAACCAGCCTAAATTTTCAGCCACTGGAGTACATTTCTGCTGAATGTGAAAGCTCAGTGTTAAATACTAGAACTGTCAGTAAAATATCATTATATAAAAGAATGTAAAAGGTTTGAGGTGATTTCAATTCACTCCAGCCCAACAAATGACCTTACTGTGAAGGAGAGAGAGGAAGGGAATGAAAGGCCAGCTAATTATCTCCACCATTAGACCTCAAGAGTGAGAAGGTCTTTATCAGTCTTATCACTCCAGTTTGCGTTATCGAGTTATTCAGGCTGTTAATTTGATCTGAAGGCTCCGTCTCAGTGAAACAGAGGGCAGGACGCAGACCCTGTGAACACTGCGGCTTCAGAGGGCAGGCTGGCTCTGTTTACAGCATCACCGCAAAAGACGTGAAAGATATAGAACAATATGTTTGGTGGGAAAAACAAGATATCATTGTGTAACTGCATGTCGTTTGCTCATTTTAGAGGGGTTTTGGGTACTTGTCAGCTGTTTAGGGTGGGAGACCAGCTGGTCGACCAGCTAGACTAAATTAAACAAGTTAAAGCCAGTTTAGTCTTAGGGCAAATGTACTTAAATGTTAATCTCCACACAAATGTGACATTTCAAGCATAATGCTCATAGTTATTTTAGTCAAGCAGCTGTAATTGAACTTCAGATGTGTCTGCTTGACATGACCCATTTCACTGTATGTAGATATCATTCATGCTGAAGTCTTGTGTGTATGTATCCAATTTGTTTTCAAAGGTTATTTTCTGTTTTGCTGGCAAAGTTTGAAACCAGTTGATTGAGAAGTGAGCATGTGGAGCTTCGCTGTTGTCTGAAATGCATTAGGACAGATTACCATTTACACTACAAACAGGTTTTGGATTCACTTTTTACCTCTGAATGTGGTTTTGAATCCCATTCACAACTTTATTTAGCGATGATTGTATGTTCAAACTGCTTATAACTCTGATCAGGTTTTCAGATCTGGTATTTAGGACTCAATCTCCAAAATGTCATTTTGAAAGTGATGAATCTGTCAATATCTGGAAGATTGCCATAGTAATAATTTCAGCATGCCAAGAAACTTTAGTATTTAGTGTTCAAAACCGTTTCAGTGTCCAAAACCGTTAACTCATTCACTATTCACTACATAGTGAAAGTCATACAGTTCACTATAGACGAGGAAAGAGTGAGCGAAACTAAGTGAACTCGGATATGACTTCCAATTTGATTGTTCAGACACCAAACAAATCTGATTATAATCAGATTAATACGGAGCCCCACACATGACATGCAAGAAAAAAAATTAAATTGTGCGCACGATTTACTATTTTGTTCCCTCGATTTAGTAATTTGTTCCCTCGATTTACAAAATCGTGCGCACGATTTACTATTTTGTTAATATAAATATAAATCGAGGGAACGAAATAGTAAATTTCGTTTTAGTAAATCGTGCGCACGTTTCAGTAAATCGAGGGAACGAATTAGTAAATCGTGCGCACGATTTAGTAAATTGAGGGAACGAATTAGTAAATCATGCGCACAATTTAGCATACTATTTTTTTCCTGCATGTTATGTCCGGGGCTCCGTAGATTAAAACATTGGTTCTCAGACAATATTCAAAGGCCCTCATGTCTAAGCTGATGTAAAAGTCAGACTATGTTAACAATACAGCTTTATTTTTTATTTTAAATACTAAAAATATAGTATTATAGTATATTATCTTCATATTAGTTGTCACGATAATAGAATTTCCAAATTCGATACGATACCTTGAAAAATATCGATATTCGATACCATTTTCGATACCATGGGGAAACAGGTCGGTCTAACAGTAGTATTCAGGTAAGAAATACTACAGAAATTAAAATAATCAAGTGTAAAATAACACTGGATAGTTTTCATTGTAAAAATTAAATACAGATAAATGCTTACTATTAAAGTTGCAAAAGTTATTCAGTCAAGAGCAGCAAGTGATTTTCTCTTTGTATTTCGTTCTTTGATTAACATGACAGACATCAGCAGGTTTATTAGGCTGCTGTCACTTTAAGAGCTTATGCATGCATCCAATATACTGTTACACAACATGCCTTTTCTCTCAAGTATTTACATTACAAAACTGACTATTTACATGAATACTTAGCAAGATGGGCATTTTGACATTATTTTGTATGTATTTGACCGTTTAAGCGCAATAAGCTATGAAAAAGAAGTCAATTTGGTACTCGCAAGCTGTTTGAGAGATGTCTTTATGACAGCGCCACTTACTGTAAATAGATAAGTAGTGCACACGCTTTTGGTGTGAGCGAGAAACCTGTGCGAATTACTAAAATTATGCGCAATACAAGCACTATTCAACTGAAGCGAATGAGACGAGTGAGTGAGAGGAGGCGGGTGTGTGTCAATTTGCTGTCGAAGAGAAGAGAGCGCGAGAACGTGCTGCTGGTAACGGTGTCGATACTGAAGAAAAGGAGTATTGGAACCGTTTCAGATATTACAGTATCGATACATATTGAAATATCAACATTTTTGTCTAACACTACTTCATATAACTACTAAATGTGAGTATTTTTTATTGGGGGGCCTCTGGAAGTTTGCTGAGGGGCTCTAGTGGGAACCCGGGGACCCTGGTTGAGATCCACTGGATTAAAACCACATACAGTATAGATTGGGTTTTTAATATTTCATGTGCTTTTTTTTTAGACACAAATGGATTCGAATTGGGTGTGCTAAAAAAAAAAAATCTGATTTTGAGGGCTGTCTGAACAAAGCCTTTTATTTTGCAGAGCAATTTTGTTCTTGGTGTTTTATCAGCTGTTATACCATAATGAAGCTGTTAAAGATAGAACATAGAAAGTATAGAAAGAATAACAATGCACGCAATCTGCCCAATCCATCTTTCTAGAAATAAGTCAATGCAGTCTCAGAACTTAATTGAGAAAATTGAGTTTTTCCAGGCGTTGAGATTGAACATAAGCCCTGGCCTCTCTGTTATCGGGGAACAAAACCCCAAGAATGCGAAAGCCTCATTTCGTTCAGTCTATTCAAAGATGTGCTCTCTGTCTGCACATTGTCTCTCTCCTGATTAGACTCTCTGACGTTTTGGTGTTGCCGTGTCCGTCCACTGAGAGCAGATGGCTAATTATGTCTTTTTTTAAAGTGGATATGAGAATTCTTGTCCCATTATATAATCCTGTCCGAGTGCTCTGGCTGCACCAGCTTACAAGAGCACTCATGCCTCTCTCTTAATCACCAAATATTACCAGTTTCAGACGAGAATACTTGTGCGTGAGCATATTAAACGGATAGTCCAACCGAAAATTCTGTTGTAATTTATTGACCCTCGTGTTATTCCAACTTTCTATGACTTTCACTTTTCTGTGAAACACGAACAGAGCCATTTGAAGAACGGGAGCTCAAATTTCAGCTTAAACAGGACACATCATAAAAGTATCATAAAAGTAATCCATATGATTTGTGCGCTATAAGGCTGTGTCCTACTTTATCGGGCAATGACTTTGCCAGCGTTTGCGCATGAAGGCTTCTCACAAAACTGATTTCGGACAGAATTCTGAGACAGTGTAACGGTTTAATGATCTACAGCAAACTAGAGCGAGCTTTGGTGATAACTATGCAAATATTTAATTAATTCAATAGTAATTTTGCGCTAGAAATGACATCAAAAGTGGAAAACATTGCTCAAAAACATACATGTACACAAATAATTCTTGAATTAAACTCATTGTCTCAGTGATCTGCACAACAGTTAAAGCGTTAGTTCACCCAAAAATGAAAATTCTGTCATCATTTACTCACCCTCATGTTGTTTCAAACCGTAAGACGTTTGTTCATCTTTGAAACACAAATGATGATCTTTTTAATGAAATTTGAGAGCTTTCTGTCCCTCCATTGACAGTCTATGCAACTACCGCTTCAAAAAGTTCATAAAGAGATCGTAAAACTAATCCATATGAATTGAATGGTTTAGTCCAAATTTTCTGAAGAGACACAATCGCTTTATATGATAAACAGATTGAATTGATTCTAGAATATTTGGAATAAAGCACAGAAACTTGTGGGCCATTTTTATGATGGAAGCTTTAGTTGACATTCATTCTAGTTGTTTTGAACAACATAAAGGTAAGTAGCTTTTCCAAACCTGTATGACTTTCAGTGCACAATTTTCATTTATGGTGAACTATTCTTCTAATGCACTCTCTAATGTCTACTTGTAACTAAAAATGGATAAAAGAATGCCAAAGTATGTAATAATACTCTTTTGTGTGTGTGTTAGTGTGTATGGAGTCTATTAAGTGTGTGTTTGGTGCAGATCGAGTGACCACTCTGTGTGATTCACACCACTTTAGCATCTGTGAGTCATTTCGTGTTTCTGCCTCCCTCTTTCTCTCTCACACTGAAATATTCTCAAACAGGCCAGCAAAATGCTTCTATTTAAAACAAATGTCTTAGTCCAGTGCTGTGTGCTAATCACAATTCTCAGCACATGGTTCCTTAAGAAGAGAAATGGCCAAAACCAATATTGTAGAATTGATGTCAACCTGCTATAAATGCAGGATGAAATCCTGATCCATCACTATCCTCCTTCAGCTTTGGACATTATTGATCTTCAAAGATCTCCCCTGCAGTTCATATGTATAGAAAGACATTTAAAGCTGTTTCTTTGGTTTCATACACACAGAAACCATCACTTACGGCTTGTGCTGTCCTAACAAACCCTTGAAATGATTTTATGAATGTAATTACCTTACCTTCCTCTGTTGACATATTTACTATTGAAACAAAAGGACATTTTGAAGGGCTTGTCCTTTTTGTTAAATAACCAATAGCTTTTAGTTTGTCACAGCCCAGCAAAACTATGATTTGCTAGTCCAGTTAGCCACTATAACTACATCATCTGGAGCCAAAATTATCTTTCTCTATTAATTGTCAGTCAAAATTAGGCTGATTAAATGAAATATAAGCAAGAAACCTATTGCTAATATTCATTATGGTACAGTAGATATCAGTGCCAATTGTACACTTGTCTGCTGTTTTTCATATCACTATGGAAGCCCATCTCTGCCCTGAGTAAAAAAAATATTTTCTTTTATTATTTGACTTTGTGACTTTATATTTTGCAATTTAATTTCATATATCACAAATGCAGTTTCATTTCTCACGATTGACTTTTTATCTCACAATCGCAAGTTTGTTTCTTGTTATTTGCGACTTTTTATATCTCACAGTGTAACTTTATTTCTCGCAGTGTGACTTTGTTTCGATGTGACTGAATATCGCAATTTGGCTTTTTAAATTTTTTTTTCTGATAATTGTCTTATAATTGTCTTATAACTCATAATTGTGACTTTATTTAGCATTATTGTGATTTTAAATCTTAGAACTGCGATTTACAAATTTTGTTTCTCAAAATTGTGACTTTGGGCCAGATTTACTAACAGCTTGGGCCAGTGCAAAAAAATAGCACTGAAAAAATGTGGACTGAGTTGTTTTTGCGGCTGACCTTATTGCATATGCATTTGTAGGAGTTTCCCTTTCAGACGCAAAATTTATTTAAATGAATCACGCAACGCGATTTACTAATGTTTGCGCTAGTCAATTTACTGGTATTTGCATCATTATTTAACGCCCAAAAAAGCCTTAACCCACTTAGCGACATAGCTGCAATTGTTGCTGCCTGGAGGAGGACACACCGCAGAGAACAGAGAGTGCATGTTAGAAGGGAGAAAATATTTTCCACTCGTATTAATTTCTTTGGAATATATATATATATATATATATATATATATATATATATATATATATATATACACACTATATTGGGACACCTGCCTTTACGTGTACATGAACTTTCATGACATCCCATTCTTAATCCGTAGGGTTTAATATAGTGTTGGCCCACCAATTGCAGCTATAATAGCCTCAACTCTTCTGGGAAGGCTTTCCACAAGGTTTAGGAGTGTGTTTATGGGAATTTTTGACCATTCTTCTAGAAGCGCATTTGTGAGGTCGGGCACTGATGTTGTCGAGAAGGCATGGCTCGCAGTCTCCGCTCTAATTCATCCCAAAGATGTTCTGTCGGGTTGAGGTCAGGACTCTGTGCAGGCCAGTCAAGTTCCTCCACACCAAACTCACTCATCCATGTTTTTATGGACCTTGCTTTGTGCACTGGTGCACAGTCATGTTGGAACAGGAAGGGGCCATTCCCAAACTGTTCCCACAAATTTGGGAGCATGAAATTGTCCAAAATGTCTTGGTATGCTGAAGCATTAAGAGTTCCTTTCACTGGAACTAAGGGGCCAAGCCCAACCCCTGAAAAACAACCATAATCCCACCTCCACCAAACTTTACACTTGGCACAATGCAGTCAGTCAAGTACCGTTCTCCTGGCAACTGCCAAACCCAGACTCGTCCATCAGATTGTCAGACAGAAAAGTGTGATTCGTCACTCCAGAGAACACGTCTTCACTGCTCTAGAGTCCAGTGGTGGCGTGCTTTACACCACTGCATCCGGCGCTTTGCATTGCACTTGGTGATGTAAGGCTTGGATGCAGCTGCTCGACCATGGAAACCCATTCCATGAAGCTCTCTACGCACTGTTCTTGAGCTAATCTGAAGGCCACATGAAGTTTGGAGGTCTGTAGCTATTGACTGAAGTTGGCGTCTTCTGCGCACTGTGCGCCTCAGCATGTGCTGACCCCACTCTGTGATTTTAAGTGGCCTACCACTTTGTGGCTGAGTTGCTGTTGTTCCCAATTGCTTCCACTTTGTTATGATACCACTAACAGTTGACTGTGGATTATTTAGTAGTGAGGAAATTTCATGAATGGACTTATTGCACAGGTGGCATCCTATCACGGTACACATACACTTGAATTCACTGAGCTCCTGACATTCTTTCACAAATGTTTGTAGAAGCAGTCTGCATGCCTAGGTGCTTGATTTTATGCACCTGTTGCCATGGAAGTGATTGGAACTCCTGAATTCAATGATTTGGAGGGGTGTCCCAATACTTTTGGCAATATAGTGTATATAAGGGTCATTGAAAAATAAGGTTTTTTAATGTGTAAAAAAAAAAAAAAACGTAATGGAGATATAATTAATTTTGAAGTGTAAACAATGAGATTATGTGGTTTTTATTATCAGTTAACACTGTTTTTGTCATTTTTTTACAAGATGGACAAATTTTGTCACCAAAAAAGTCATTCGGTTTAACCAAAATTTCTGTTTTACCGAATGACACTTTTGGTTATACCGAATGACGATATTTTCAAACAATGCTAAAAGGCTGATATCTAGCTAGCTAGCTAGTTAGATTGCTAGCTAGCTTGCAAAAGAACAATCAGGCATTTTATATTTAGTACAAGTTTTTAAAATATTACAACATTTTTCATGTTTTATAGCGGTTGTACCGAATGGCCTGATGTTTCGGGACATGCGTATGATCAAGTGAAAACATGAATTTTTCAAATAGTTAAGAGAGAGTTAGTAACTTTGTTTCAAGACCATGTAGTCCTTTGTAGGTGTCTGAATGATGTCACATCCTGTCAGATGATTGAACGCATGACTTGATCCAAAATGGTCCCTTTCTATTGGCTACTCCGAATGACATAAATGAAATTCATTTTTCTGGACATTCTTTCTCATAACAAAACGACTTCTACACATAATTTTAATACATTTTGCACTATGTTCATATATGATGTTATAAAATCATGCCAGAATAAAAAATATATACATTTATTACATTTTAAAATATTTTAATCACAAAGGAAATTGCTGTATTGGCCTTTGGACGGTTAAACCGAATGACCTTTTGACCCTTAGCAAAATATAATTAATACCTTTTGGATTCAAGAAAAGTGATCTAGTTGTACTACCTTACATACTTTGGATGTCATATCTTTGTTATTGTATTATTATTATTAAGGCCTTTGGACAAAAAAAATTACCAGTCACGTCATTGATACGTGTTTGATAAGTGTTTGACAGATTACATGTAACAAAGTCGACCCGCACCTGATGAGAGCATCAGCTCTGCTTATTTGCGACCCAACGCTAATTTGCACTGCTCTTGTTAGATTGCGTTGGTCATTCTGTAAATGATTTGACTGCGTCTGTGTTCTTTAATTTGTGTGTCAAAACTTGCCACTCCCATTGCCGCGTTTGTGGAATTGTGCGCTCACGCTAATTTGCCCCGTTTAGTAATTCTGGCCCTTTATATCTTGCATTGTAACTTCAAATCTCACAATTGCAGCTTTATATCTCACAACTGACATTTTATCTCACAGTTGCCACTTTTTTTCTTGCAATATGTGACTTTTCTAACCATTGCAACTATTTCTTATAATTGTAATAATCTTGGTGTGATTGATACCTCCCAGTATGGCTTTTTATATCTCACAAAGGGACTTTCTTTCTTGCAAAATGTGCTTTTTATGTTTCTCGATGTAACTTTATATCTCACAATGTCATATTATATCTCCAAATTGCGACTTTGTTTCTGATAATGGTCTTTATAACTCATTATAACTCTATAATTATATAATCTCTGCAATTATATTTTGTGTAATTGTGACTATATCTTATAACTGAACCGATTTACAACTTTTTAAAAAAGAAATTATTTATTTTAAACTTTCACAATTTATATATATATATATATATATATATATATATATATATATATATATATATATAAAGGCGGAAAAGCGCCTCCATATGTCATAGTGCAGGATGGTGTCTGACTCGATATTGAAGTGCTTGGGACTGTGCGGGACATAATTTTTCTAGGTCTATAAAGTCTGCAAATTCCATCTGGGTTTGGTCATTACATTATTTCTACAGTGACAAGAAACACAGGCCAATAGCAGGAGTGTTATGATGTTTTATGTTTTCTGGCTTGATTACTTTCATTTTGTTTTTGTAGGTGTGTGTGCATGTGTGTGTGTGTGTGTGTGTGTGTGTGTGTGTGTGTGTACTCACATCTCCGTTCTCTATTTGTCCTGGGCCTCTGAGAGCCACCGGTTTCATTAACTCGCACATCGAAGACTTCCTCCTTTGGGATACCTCTGCTCTCATTGTTTAGTGTGTGTTTGTGTGAAGTGTGTTTCAATCAGGCGTCTTGTGCTGAGAAATTCTTGCTTAGTTCAAATGAAGTTTTACTTCAAATGAACATGGGCCTCATTTCTTAGGCACAACATTCATTTTGAGTTGAAAAGTTACATGCTGCTCTCTGAAGCCGTGTTTTTGTTCTGTAATGCGCTGAAGTGTTGACACATGGATGTGTGTGTTTTGATGTTCAGATGTGAGAGGTAATTGTGAGTCCTCTAGCATAGTAAATGCAGCGTATGGGCGTGTGGGTGTTGCATACTGAGTGGATGCAGAGGCATGTGGCGACGCCAGATGCTTCTGCTAATAGGGTCTGATTTAAAGGCAAGCCTGGGGCTCACGGCAAGTTCGCTAAGTGCCACCTCATTCGGTGGGCACAAAGCGCATTTAAAGCGACAGTTGCGCATAGTGCGTTTAAATACACCATTTACGCTATAGAGTGTGTGACAAATACAGTTTATAAATTGGCAACTGTTTGTCAGAGGATGTATATCAGTAACAGTTTGTTTGAAATATCTAGTTCAGTCATGAAACTCCAGAGGGCGCAGGCTGATAGATCCTTTACATGCAGTCTGAAAGCAATCACATCATCACTGCATGGCACAATCTGATTGGCCTCTGCTGATCCTGCAGCAAATGAGATTGCTTGCTCATCAAATAGTTCATTGTTTGCTGTAGGCTAGACCCAGCTCCCTAAATTTGTTACGGGATTTATGTTTGTCTATTTATGCTGCAGCAGCATATCTTACATGCTCACAGCAGTGTGTCTGTGTATCTGTTAGCAAGTCTATATTGCTCTGCAGCAGCAGCAGTGTAGCGGATCTAGATCATTGTCATATTTAATAACATGCTAAAACTATTCCAAGAGCTGTCATGACTGAATGATATTTAGTGGTTTCACTGGAATGGAGAGCGATCAGATGAACAGATATTGAAATAGAGCATGTATCTATGACATTGGGCATCAAGAGAAACCTGACGAATCTGAATTACACTACCGGTCAAAAGTTTTGTAAAATTAAGTTTTTGAAAGAAGTCTCTTCTGCTTACCAAGGATGCATTTATTTAGTCAAAAATACAGTAAAACAGTAATACTGTGAAATATTACTACAATTTTAAACTTTTTTTTTCTATTTGAATATATTTTAAAATGTGATTTATTCCTGTGATGGTAAACAATTTTCAGCATCATTACTCCAATCTTCAGTGTCACATGATCCTTCAGAAATTATTCTAATATGATGATTTGCTGCTTAAAGGGATAGTTCACCCAAAAATGAAAATGTGATGTTTATCTGCTTACCCCCAGGGCATCCAAAATGTAGGCGACTTTGTTTCTTCAGTAGAACACAAATGATGATTTTTAACTCCAACCTTTGCAGTCTGTCAGTCAAATAATGGGAGTGAACAATCAATAAGAGTCGAAAAAACTTGCATAGACAAATCCAAATTAAACCCTGTGGCTCGTGACGACACATTGATGTCTTAAGACACGAAACGATCGGTTTGTGCGAGAAACCAAACAGTATTTGTTTTACCTCTAATACACCACTATGTCCAACTGCGTTCAGCACTCGGTTAGTGAGGTCTGGTCGCGCTCCGATGACAGAAGTGATGTCTCGCGCTTATACTTCAATGAGTGCTAGGCATTACTTCCGTTGTCAGAGCGCAATCAGACCTCACTAAGCGAGTACTGAGCGCAGTTAGACATAGTGGTGTATTAGAGGTAAAAAATAATATAAATACTGTTCAGTTTCTCACAAAAACCGATGTTTCGTGTCTTAGGACATCAGGGTGTCGTCACGAGCCACAGGGTTTAATTTGGATTTGTCTATGCAAGTTTTTTCGACTCTTATAGATTGTGTTCCCATTCACTCACATTATTTGACTGACAGACCGCAACGGTTGGAGTTAAAAATCATCATTTGTGTTCTACTGAAGAAACAAAGTCACCTACATCTTGGATGTGCTGGGGGTAAGCAGATAAACATCACATTTTCATTTTTGGGTGAACTATCCCTTTAAGAAACTTTTCTTATTATCATCAGTGTTGAAATTCACGATCATGTCTTGCATAGTTTTATTATCATGTTCTTTTTAGTTTCTATGTCATAGGGTGTGTCTATCAGTTCCCTAGCTCCCGAGCTCATGAATCAGTATATCATGTATTCGTGTACACGAATTCAGGCACTGTAAGGACAGTAAAGGACGCTGGTTCACCGCACATTGGGACAGTGATGACTCTATTTCCGGTGACATTACAAGGTCCTCATTGTACAACATCATTACTGCTATGAACAACAGCAGAGCTGATATCTTTCTGACATTACTTGTAATGTTATTTAAAGTACATTATGATAAATACTTATATACGTGCAACATTTTAAATAAATTTACATTGTTACAAAAGATGTCAAATAAATTGTTCTTTTTAACTTTCTATTCATCAAATAAACTTGTATCACACTTTCCACAAAAGTATTAGGTAGCAGAAACTCTTTCAACATTGATAATAATAAGAACCAATAATATTTTATATTAATTGAGCATCAAATCAGCATATTAGAATGATCTCTGAAGGATCATGTGACTGAAGACTGGAGTAATGATGCTGAAATTTCAGTTTTGCACCACAGGAATAAATTACATTGAAAAAATTAAAATAGAAACTATTATACTATGTTATTTTAAATTGTATTAATATTTCATAATATTACTCTTTTTACTGTATTTTTGAGTCCCATAATAATTATGATAAAAGAGCTTGTAGTAGCAAGCTAAATGACATGGTTGCTTCAGAAAATGTGTTTTTATGTCACATTTGCTGTTGTCAGTGTTGGGGGTAACGCATTAAAAGTAACTTGAGTTACGCAACTCAATTACTGACTACTTTTTCAATTTACAACAAAATATCTAAGTTACTTTTTCACATAAGTAACGCAAGTTATTTTTTCACATTTATTGACCGATAGCTCTCCTGTCCCCATGTTGAGAGAAAGGGGGTACTGTAAGTGCAGAGGTGTTGTTTGCGCTGTGTGAATATGATGGTTATTGTAGTTCTAGACTAAATATGAACATGCATTTACTCATCTCACTTGCACAAAAACATTCAGTATTCCTCAAAATGAATAAAAACAGTGAAATGCAATCTCAGAATTTTACGCAAACCTGTAATAGTTAAATATATTAAATTACACAAATATACATGTATTTAATCTCACTTTATTAACCAATGTCTTTGCTGCTGACCTTCAATAATCCAATTCAACCATACTATTAAGCAAAAATTACTTTAGATTTAGAAATAAGAGTGTTGAACTTCCTTCTCCTGTATCCTATTCTTCTTCAATCCCAAATGGCAGCACAGCTAAAAGGTTTGTTTGAGCTGCGCCCTCTACTGTACAGGTGTATATATGCATTTCCTTCAGCCTGAGGCTTATTCATTTCAGTCATTTCACAAAAAAATCAAACAAGCAAGCCTAGCCCAGGTGAGAAAAAGTAATGCAAAAGTAATGTAATGCATTACTTTTCATAAAAAGTAACTAAGTAACACAATTAGTTACTTTTTAGGGAGTAATGCAGTATTGTGATGCATTACTTTTAAAAGTAACTTTCCCCAACACTGACTGTTGTTAATACTATTGGTTAGGTTTAGGGTTTAGTGTGGTACTTTCAAAGTTTAAAGTTCATTTGTTTTGTAAAAAAATTATTTTAGCGCCACTCACTGGACATTTCACTGTGAAAGTGTCACGAAACATGCATAAAGCAACTCAGTATCATTTTGCAGAAATGTTGCCACAGACGTATATTTCCGATGAGCCTGGTTTGCACTTGATATGTCGATCAGAGTGTCTCTTCCTGTCTAAGTGGGTGGTTCTTGGCCAGAATAAGCTACAATGTGGAACAGACTTTATGTTGATAGTCAAAAGCGTGGCTACGCACGACTACTGACAACCACACAATCAAACAGCCAGTTATCCTCTGGAGGCACATAGTGCTTTACATTCTGAATTCACACTTCTTGTGTCCTCATTTTCTGATTGTTGAATTGTGGCAGCTCATTGAATATCTCTCACTGCTTCAGCCTTAGGAGCAGAACTTATAACCAAGGGTCTCATCAGGATAGGAAAGATTACTGCTGGCTCATCGTCTACTGTGTCTCATAATAAACTAGTCTATGTTGATTTGATTCTGTATAATTGTGATGCATTGTGTCAGAACGCATAATGATATTTCTCAGCAGCTCTATTGTTTCTGGATCAGCTGCTGGAGAGGTGACGGTTCTCCACACTGTCAGCAGTTTCAGAGTGATGACTAACAGAGCGAGAGAGAAAGAAACCGTGAGGGAGAGAGATGACCACCTGACAGAGCAGGGTTCTTCCTGTTTAACACATACCCAGAGAACTTCATTTCAATGTCTGAGACATATTAGCTCTGGTTCAAGCCCTGGCGAGCTGAATACACACCACTTTAGGCAGAATATATGGAAAGACTATTACATGTCTTTTGAGTTGTTTACTAGAAGTGGACGCCTAACAAAAAGAAAAGGGAATACTTTGCCCTGGGTTAATGTATAGGAAAATAATGAAGGATAGAGATAAGCTTCCTAAAAAAATCACTGAATTATCGTCTTATTACTGAAAGATGTAAATATTCTTCTATGAGAAATAAAGTAATACAGACTTTACGCAAGGTTAAAGCTGAACATTATTGAGGGGTCAAAAGGGTGTTGGGGAAAAAAATCTGGCAAACTACTAATAAATTAGCTTGAAAACAAAAGAACTCGGATAAAAGTTTTGATATTAAAATGAATGATATTTCAGAAAAGGATTCATTTAGCTACTAATTTTAATACTCATTTTTTAAATTCAGTTAATGAGAAATATCTAAGATTTCTAACTCTAAATAATGGCTTTACTTCTTTACATCCAATGCAATTTGGATTTCGCAGTAATTATTAAACAGAATCAGCTAATTGTTTGTTTGCTGAGAAAGTCAAATGCTTACTACATAAAGGTGTTCTTATTTTTTTAGATCTAAAGAAAGCATATGACACCGTTGGCCACCAGGTTCTTTTATCTAAACTAACAAATTGTAATTTTACCAATGAGGCAATACTTTGGATAAAATCATATCTTTCAAATGGGAAACAATGTGTGTGTGTATTGATGGTACTAATTCTTCTTACCTTGAATTTTAATAGTTTAATAGTTTATTAATATACATTTATTAATAAGCAATTTAATAAACGTTTATTGTTTAATAATTATTCATTGGACATTAATAAATGTTCATTTCCAACATACTTTGGGTTCATTTTAATTAAGCAATACAGTAATTTTTAAACAATAGTTGAGTTAAATAAAACTACCCAGCAGGTTGGGCAAACATTTAACCCTACTGCTGGGTTAAAACAACCCAATTGCTGGGTTTGTCCATTTTCAACCCAACTTGGGTTGTTTTTAACCCAGCCTTTTTTAGAGTGTATTAATGGTTTACCTGGAGTATGTAAAGATGTAAATGTTCAGATGTATGCAGATGATGTAGAAATTGTTACCCATGCAAATAAATTTGAAGAAGCTTTGATTACTTTGACTTCTCTGACCAATGTTCAGGATTGGTTTACCAAATCAGGTTTATTATTGAATATATTAATAAAAAGAAAACTGTGTCTTGATAAAAAAAAAGAATCTATTGACAGCCCTGTATATATACACTTTAGGTCTGTATTTTTGAAAAGTATATTATGATTCAGTATCTTATGACTCAAAAATACAGTAATATTGTGAAATATTATTATAATTTAAAATAACTGTTTTCTATTTTAATACATTTTAAAAATGTAATTTATTCCTGAGATACAAAGCTGAATTTTCAGCATCATTACTCCAGTGTGACTCATGATCCTTCAGAAAGGTTCAAGAAACATTTATTATTATTATAAATGGTGTGCTGCTTTATACTTTTGTGGAAACTGATACATTTTTTCAGGATTCTTTGATGAATAGAAAGTTCTTACTCTTCTTACTTTTGAACACTTCTTAAAATGAACTTCAAATGACTTGAAATGAAACATAAATTTCTCTTTGAGTGAATCACTGAGGATTTGATGACTAATTATCTGAAGAGAAGGTGAACGGATGAACAACATTTAGTAATAACATAAAAGATGATTGTAACTGTATTATTGAAGTACCTACTTAGATACTAGCCTGGAAAGTTGCACATAGTCAAAAGATCTGTATTATACTAATCTCAAAGGGAAAAACTGTATACCACATATCGATTGACTTAGAAGGACAATAGCTCAGTCCCATGACCTCGATCCATACTGGGAAAGTGCCCTCAACTTAACTTGTCCTCTGATATCTGATGTATATGTGTGTACGGTTGTGTACGTGCGAGTTTTTTGAGGGGGCAGATCTGGAGAGAGTATTAGATTCATATCTGCAGCAGTGAGAGTGATGCCCTCCAGCAAGAGCTGTTTGAAGGGAACGAGAGCAGCAGTTTGTGCCTCTGAATGCTTGTTGTTCTCTGCAGTATGGTATTGCTTTCACTCTGTCCCAGTCCCTTGATTTTTGCCCTGTTATTCGCTCCGTCTCCTCCTGATGAAGTGCGCTGGTTGGCTGAAGGGTATCTGAACTGGACAAGCTCATAGGCACAGAGCCAAAGAAGTGGGCGGGTTCAGGATGAGCGTTAAATATTCATGAAGAAAGGGATCACAGCGCAAGGAGAAAAACCGAGTGAGAGGGGATAGAGAGAAAAACAGATTAGGAAATAGATATGCAGTGGAACATAATGGCTGTTAGTAGTTTACAAAGCTTAGATCTCAAACAGATATTTGCAACCTCTACCAATCAATCATGTTTTTGACATATTTCAAAAATAGATTTGTTTTTTTTTTAGTTTGTACAGGTGGGAATCTGTAGGCACCTCATGATTTGATTTCAATTCAGTGAATCGGATTCCAAATGATTCTTAATGCATCTTAATTTTTCAGCCACAATGAAGTTATGTGCTGTGGACGAAGTCATTGACTCAAAGATTTACATGTAGTTTTTAGATGTGACACAGGCCTTAGAGTGGTTCGGGAATGACCTTAGCGAATGCTCCGCAGTCTCGGAGGAAGGTCACCTGACAGACGCTCAGTGTAATCTACCTCATGGTTCACTCTGATGTCATTAGTAGGAGCAAATAATATACATGTTCTCAAGGGCTTTCTGAGGTCCTTTATTTAGCAATACCTGCAGTTGACATTCAGGAGAGTTGTTGACCAGAAAGGCTGAATTTACCTGAATTTTATTACCAAATCGTAAAATAATGCAATTCTCCTCAAATAAAAAAGTAACAAAAGTACAATGGCATACATTTACATCTTATTCAGTTTGCTTATGCTGATATTATTAATTAGAATTGTAATTTTGCTATTTACAACACATTATTTTGCAATTTGTAGAAAGGTTTTTTAATTTTTTTTTACTCAATAACAGTACTTACTAGAGATGCACTGATACTAAATTTCTCCACCGATACCGATAGCCGATTATTCAGATATCTGCCGATACCGATAGTTTTGGGGTTCTGCTTTTTATACTTTTATACTTTTTTTTATAATTTCATTATAATTAATAATTATTCATTATATTTTTAATTATTCTATTTTGAAAAAAAACTTTATTCTCTCCATTTCATCAACTTAATATTTCTTAACTTTATGAATGTTATTCATTTATATAATTACTATAAATATTGAACATCAAACTGGTTTCTTAGCATTTTCTTTACACAAAACACAAATTCAGTGCATTTTCATGCTCTCTTTTGATTGACAGGATACATCGGCCCTATCAGCGGCCGATAGCCGATAGTGTGAAAATTTGCTTTTATTGGCCGATACCGATTATTAGCCAATATATCGGTGCATCTCTAGTTCTTACATTTGATACTAGTCAAGTGTTCGTATTTCACCCTGTGTAGTCACAACCTGTCATGTTTTCTGTTTCATTGTCAAGGAGCCTTAAGGCCCGTTCATACCAGGAACAATAAGAGTCCACATCAGCAGACAGATATTGTTCTGTTTATTCTAAGGGTGCGCTGCAGTTTTGTCATCTGCCGCTTTAAATGCTCGAGCTCTTTACAGCATAATGGATTCTGATTGGCTGCCATTGTTTTTATCATGCATCAGCTCGAAAAAATTGTTCTGGAAGTGATTCCCTATGATATTGTTTCTCTGTGCCGTTATAGTTTAGGTGTAGACTATTCTTTTACATTAAGGTCCTGTTTCCACCTGGTATTAAGATGTGCTTTGGTCGATCAGATCACAAGTGGACGAGGGACACACATACCCATTTACACCTGGTGTTTTAATCCATCTCTTTTGTCCACTTTCATCCACTTCTGTCCTGATTTCTTTGAGGGGAGGGTCTATTGGTGGGTAAATGTATGGGCTTTTTCAGATGTCAAACCAAGCTTGGGCCTTCAGCTGACAAAGTTTAAATCCTGTCTGGCTAGTGCGCTTCCCATAATGTTTACACATTTATTCAGTAGGCGGAGAGTAGACAGTCTTTAGTGGCAGTTTGAACACATTCCATCACATGAGCGTTTACTTCACGAAACTAATCCATCAAATGCATTTTTGACTACCTCTGGAAGAGGTCGAAAGTAGACAAGCTCAAAACATGTTACACCCTGTTTACACCTGTATTTAGCGTCATCCACTTGTGATCCGATCAAGCAAAACGCATCTTAATACCATGTGGAAACAGGGTTTAGATCGGTTTTTAGAACTATATCGTTATCTAATATCGTTATCTTCCTTGGTGTGAATGGGCCTTTAGTTTGTTTATCATCATTTCCTGTATTAGCTTCTGTTGCGATGATTATTCATTGTTGTGTTGATTCACACACACACACTCGTTCTCTGTGTATTTAATGCCTTCAGTACACTGAAGACTGGAATAATGAAGCTAAAAATTCAGCTTTGACATCAGAGGAATAATACATTTTAAAATATATTAAATAGAGAACACTTATTTTAAATTGTAATAATATTTTACAATATTACTGTTTTTACTGTATTTTTATTTTTGATTAAATAAATGCAGCCTTGGTGAGCATAAGAGACTTCTTTCAAAAACAGAAATATCTTACAAACCCAAAGTTTTGAACAGTACTGTATCTCGCAATATGACTGTATAAATCTCACAATTGTGACTTTTTTCACATAATTTGATTATATCTTGTAGTGTTATTTTTATTGATTTTAAACTTTATCATTAATTTTTTAAAAAAATTTTACTCTGAGACGCTTCCATACAAAACAACACAGCTCAGCACAAAACAGAGTCCAGTACAGATGTACAGCCAGGTATATGCATGTACACTGTACTACAAGGTCATTGCAGGATAAAGGAAATACATACACAGCAACACACATCGATACACAACAGCAAAACACACACAATAGAGTTGAGCACACTTTATGAAGCACTGCTGCCTGAGCAAATTCCTGTACAGTAATCTTCCTCCCCACTGCGCGCTTATCAGGAAGTCCATCCTCAATGAGATTCGGAATGAGAGTGGGAAAAAGTCTCCTACCTTCGAGCACTTCATCCTCTTACAGATTAACATATGCAATTACATAATTAGCTGGCTTTAAAAATAGAAGGCCTCTCTGCTGAATGCATTTGAACTCAGCCATGCTAGACCTGCACTTACTGCTGGAGAGCTTTACTAGACATGTTTAGAAAATGCGTTTGCTGGTGCGAGGGCGGAACAACTTGTCACTCACATTAGATCACTGCAATAGCAAACAAAAACCATCCAGTCAATCCCTCATGAAAATCAAGTCCCGCCCTACATTTTTTTTTTTTTTTTTTTGAGAAGTCCTTTTACTCGGATATACTTCACAATAGGGAAAAAAGACAACTTTTGCAACTTCCCTTGGGGCCCTATTTTAACGATCTAAGCGCGTGGCACAGGTGCACTTAGGTTGTGTCCGAATACACTTTTGCTAGTTTAACAACGGAAAAAATGGTCGGCACGCCAGGCGGATGGCCTAAAGGGTTGTACCTAGTCACTTAATGAGTCATGGGTGTTTTTTAGGCGCAACGTGCAATAAGTCAATCAGAGTGTCATCTCCCATTCCCTTTAAAAGCCAAGTGTGCTTGCACCACGGCGGATTCACTATTTGCATGGCGGAATATAGACACTCTCAACCTGACAAGTTAATTTAAATAGATTTTTAATATTTGGCATGCAGAGTGTACGCACGTTGTGCACCCGCCTATAGGGGCATGCTACTGACGCGGCCTTTAAATAATAAAAAAAACTACAGCGACTACTTGACTTTAGACCAGGTTTTGTTGGTCAATGGTGCAATCGTTTTTAGTTGCATCAAAATAGCAACACGCCAACAGTGCACCTGAACACACCTCATTTTCAGACCAGCACGCTCATGGGCGAACAGATGGGTGCGAGTGCATTTGCTGTTTAAACAACGTGTTGCAGGACGTGAAAATGAAGCAAAAAACACTTGCGTCATGCCTGGCGTCATATTGGGCCGATTGTATGATAGGGCCCTTGAGGTGAATGGCTCAAAAAAAGTGTGCCCATGATATTGAATGAGTATCATATTATGGAAGAAATAAATTGAATATTTTAAAATATTTGAGCACAGTTCATGAGCATAAACAGGTGAATGTGAGTGCTGTACTGTCAAGAGTTATAATATCTCTTTGTGCCATGCAGTGCACAAGTCGACAGGACCCAGTCGACAGGCATCGGATATTTGACAGCCGTAAGGTTTTGTTGAAGATACATGCACATGTTGTCTGTTGGATAGGCTGGTGTCCCTACCAGGCTTTTTAACTAGATAAACCATGCTAGTTGACCAGCATTTTTATGTATGCATATATGCTTGTGAACAACATGCAAAAAAAAAAAAGAGAATGAAAACTAGCAATAAACCAAATTGGACTAGCATGGAAATTCAATCTGAACTTGGCCTGCACTGATTGGTGGGCAGGCTACTCTTAAGAAAGGCTGCGGGTTTTCTCTTTACAAGGATTTAGTCATGAAAGCCACAGAAGCACCAAGAAATTTGTGAATCATGTTTTGGATGATGTCATTTTTCCTGAAGCAAATTTTAATAAGCATTGAACTGTGTATGTTTTTCACTCTCTCTGAGATCCCTGAGGAACATCCCTGTTAGAAAATGCTGTTCTGTATCTGAATACAGTACTGCTGATTCAGGGGTCAATAATTTTTTCCTACCTACAGTATTAATATATTCCAAAACACATTAAAAATACTATTCATACATACAATGACTTAAAGGCAAAATATGGAAGATTTTTGTATTGAAATATCCAAAAACCACTTAAACAGTGTTATATATTTTGTTGACTTGTGTACTTATACTATACCAAATGTTTCCAATTATGTTTTAATCCAGAGAAATAAGCAATTTTTACCATGTCTGTGCATCGCCTATCAATGACATCATACCTACGTTACCCTCGATTTCCTTTTTTTTTTTGTAAAAACCATGGAAAGACGCTTTAATATATTATATTTTTTATTAGACAATGGAACAATTGTTTGGATTCATTTATAGACAGGAAATTAATCATTGTTATATAGCTCAACAGGTTTAGTCTTATTGTTTTAATCTCGTTTTCTTGATTATATTAATATGATATTCTAATATCGATCTAGCTTACTGCAGTGTGCAACAAGTATCTTATATTAGCTGCCGAGTGAACGCTCAGAGTGATGTTATAACATCATTTTTAACAGTCAAATGTCTCTAATATGATAAACAGCGCTGTGTTACCCCACATGTGGCATAATAAAAGTTCAGCTGCTCTCGAACCGCGTCTCGCACTCGTCTCTCATTAGCAATCGCTCCAGCGGCCTCGTTCTGCTCTCACAGCACGCGGTTCTGCTCTACTTCATACTACAGTAACAATAATAATCCATGAACATGATTTCTGCTCGAGTCCCGTCCCGATTCTTTTCCACCGGCTGTGAGGTGAAGATGAAATCTGCATGATCCCTCACTATATCTGGCGTGATCAAGCTACCTTTGTTTTGAATAGGCGACCTCTAGTGGTGAAAAATTACATATTGCATACCTCTTCTATAATGAGCATTTTTTTCTGAATTTCCAAATTAGTTCATTTTCGTTTCAAAAACAAATATAAGGTTGATATAGCTTTAGATAAAATATACATACAAAACTGCTTCACAAATATTCATCAAATCAAAGACAAGCAGTGCAAACAACAGGAAATTACATCATAGAGAGGACCCCTCTAATAATTAATAATAAAAAAATTATAATTTGAACTTTTTTGTTTAGGTTTTAAAATGTCATGTGATGCAACACTCCAAATTGAGACATGTATTCGAGGTGTAAGGAAAATACTTTTACTTTTTTTTTTTTTACTTAATTGGTTATACCATATGACATTTTTTTAGAATCATTAAAATTAAACTTTTCTTAGTATAGAATATTATAAAAAATTCTCTAAAGAAGCCTTGTGGGGTTTGCTTTTATCTTAATCATGTGCTTATTGACCGTCATACAAAGGCAATGTAATTTTGTAATTAAGTGACAAATTAGGATCACCTGTCCACATTCTGAAACAGAAAATAACTGGACACTTCTTTCAGACTGCAATCAGCAAATGTAACAGAGACTGAAAATAACCTGAATGCATTCTGTGCCCACCCCGTTATTCGAAAGCTCTGGGTAAATATTGTAGCAACTGAAACAAGACTAACGGTAAAGCCGTAGGGTGTTCTTTAATTACGGGTGACAGGACAGTCTCTACACTGCACACTCAGCAGTATTGACACTAACCTTGAGCAAAAGTGTCACTGAAAACACAACAGTTAACTGAATATTTCACAGCTATTAACACCACTGCGGCGCTTCAGTTTGTGCTGAATAGGAAAATGTTTGGTTTAGTCTTTAAAGGGATAGCTCACCCAAATCTATCTTATTTTGTTTTGGAATGACATAAGGGTGATTAAATGATGACAGATTTTTTAATTTTGGGGTGAATTATCCCTTTAGGTGAACTTGTCATCTGTTGATATGATATACGAATGACCTTTTCAAGCTTTTATTTTTGTAAGTCCCCTGATGAAAGCTGAAAAACACTGATGAAATGAACTTGATTCATCGGTTTTCTGTCAGACAGGTGGTTATTAATATCATTATTTTCTGTCTGCTAGTCAGCTGCCGTTCATACGTCTCAAAAATGAAATATGCTAAAATTATGCAGTCTCTTTCTGCACAAAACAAGACCTGCGCATGGACCTTTCTGGAACACTGTCCAATAATGAAAAAAGAAACATCACAGCTCCAGAGACCTAAAATAATTAGAGTCTTTGAAAGAACTGCTAATGATAAAACAAGACACGATAAAAACGTTTGTCTGACACAATCAGGAATTTAAAAGCGGCAGCAGATGTTCCATTATATTTCTTGTATCATAGCAGGTGTTTCTGTATAATAAAAATAATGAAAATAACGAGAAGATGAAAGCTTCTTGTAGACAGCATGCCATCTGTGGACTGTTTCCTGTAAGGAACAGACAGATACAGCAGATCTTGCTCTGATACAGTGTGTGTGAAGGTATGTGACAGCTTTGACTGGGACATTAGCATCGCTACATCCTTCTGGTACTAATAATGAAGTACTAATGATTTAATTAGGCTGAGGGTACGCTTTATGGCCGTACCAATTAACAGTTCCAGCACCCAGAGGATACATTTTTTTGTGTGCGTGCATGCTTTAAAAAGTGAGATAGTATGGAAAGTACTATATTTATTCAGATGCTGCCAGCCCAATTAGTGAAGTAAAAATTAAAGTTAAAGGCTGCTTTAAATCCAAATAGGAGTTTTGCAGAGAAAAAATATGAGACAGGAGCAAAACTTTTATTTAAAATGCATTCTTTTCCTGATAAACTTTCAAAATGTTGTGTTCCCCCAAGAAACTATTCATTTACTTGTCAAAATTTTGCATTTCTCCAGAAAACTATTGCATATGCTTGCAAAAGTTTTGTTGCCCCAAACTTTACATTCCCCCAAGAAAATTTGTGATTAATTTTAAATATTTTGCTTTCCCCGGAGAAACTTTGTTATTACTGGTAAATGTTTTGTGTCCCCCCGAGAAACTTTGTGATTGCTCGTAAATGTTTTGTGTCCCCCCGAGAAACTTTGTGATTATTTGTAAATGTTTTGCATTCCCCCAAGAAACTTTGCGATTACTGGTAAATGTTTTCCATTCCCCCATGAAACTTTGTGATTGTTTGTAAATGTTTTGCATTCCCCCAGGAAACTTTGATTAATCGTAAATGTTTTGCGTTCCCCCAAGAAACTTTGTGATTACTCGTTAATGTTTTGCGTTTCCCCCAAGAAAATTTGCGATTATTAGTAAATGTTTTGCGTTCCCCGAGAAACTTTGTGATTACGCGTAAATGTTTTGCGTTCCCCCAAGAAAATTTGTGATTATTAGTAAATGTTTTGTGTTCCCTCAAGAAACTTTGTGATTACTCGTAAATGTTTTGCATTTCCCAAGAAACTTTGTGATTACGCGTAAATGTTTTGCGTTCCCCCAAGAAAATTTGTGATTATTAGTAAATGTTTTGTGTTCCCCCAAGAAACTTTGTGATTACTCGTAAATGTTTTGCGTTCCCCCAAGAAAATTTGCGATTATTAGTAAATGTTTTGCATTCCCCAGGAAACTTTGATTAATCGTAAATGTTTTGCGTTCCCCCAAGAAACTTTGTGATTACTCGTTAATGTTTTGCGTTCCCCCAAGAAAATTTGCGATTATTAGTAAATGTTTTGCGTTCCCCGAGAAACTTTGTGATTATGCGTAAATGTTTTGCGTTCCCCCAAGAAAATTTGTGATTATTAGTAAATGTTTTGTGTTCCCTCAAGAAACTTTGTGATTACTCGTAAATGTTTTGCATTTCCCAAGAAACTTTGTGATTACTGGTAAATGTTTTCCATTCCCCCATGAAACTTTGTGATTGCTCATAAATGTTTTGCGTTCCCCCAAGAAACTTTGATTAATCGTAAATGTTTTATGTTCCCCCAAGAAATTTGCGATTATTAGTAAATGTTTTGTGTTCCCCCAAGAAATTTGCTATTATTAGTTAATGTTTTGCGTTCCCCCAAGAAAATTTGCGATTATTAGTAAATGTTTTGCATTCCTCCAAGAAATTTGCTATTATTAGTTAATGTTTTGTAGCCTGACGTGGTCATACTCAATTCTAGTTCGAATATGAGTCTGATACTGCTCCATTGGGCTTTGATTATGGGGGCGTATTTCAACCGATCCAGGAAAGACCTCAATTGGATAGACCTACAAGCAATCAGAGCTACAGAGTAAGTGACGTATGTTGAGCGACGCATAGTTGTCAACAGAACTCTTCTTAGCGACCATCGGGGCCGTCTATGATCGGGGCCAGCTGATAAATCAAACTTTTGCCAAATCCCGTAGGAAGGACGGCAAAGACATCTTTCCCATCGACAAATGCCTTGATCGCGGTCCTCTGTTCCTCTTTTAAAATTAATGCGCTGTCGATATCTTCTATAATGGACGCGATGGCGGAATCTACACATCTCAGTTCTTCAACAGCCATCATTGTTGTAAACTAATTGACCTTTCGCAAGACTCGCCCCCCTTAGTTACTGTTGCTTTGTCCGACAAGCCGTGGCGCTGTCACGCCACACAGAGTGGAAAATACATCGCGGAGCAAAGAGGAAACTGACAACACGTCGGCAGACAAGACAGGACAGGTTACTTATGATATTAGACAGAGCCCCAGCTTTCAAACTGTGTAGTTAATAAAAAAATTCAAACAATAAAAACCGTTTTGTGGCTCTTTAATGTGTTGTGACCATGATCGTGACAGATTGCTGTAGCGCCTCATCTCAAGAGGCTCGTTAACCGATCATCTCTTCCTACTAGTCCATTTATAGCATCAAATAAACATGAATGAACATGAGAATGAATGTTGTTTCAAACGCGGAAAGACGTCAATATGCACAGTTTTTCAAGTTTAACTCCACCGATGTTAATCTTCTAACTCCTGACTGCTTTGTCGGACAAAATAGCGGATGCGGCGTTCTGATTGGTTAGATCGCTTGTCAATCAAACTCCCCAAGCGCTCTTTGATGACGTGGCTGATTACGTTTCTGGTGATAATCTGTCAATCATCGCCCTGACAATGTGATTGGTCCGAACAGTTTCTGTTCGGGCATAATTACTCCTCTACGGATCAAGTCCAGACCGAAGTCCAGACCGAACTCCCCGACCTCAAAATGTTGTGGGCGGGGCTAAGTTCGGCTGGCATCCAGGCTAAATGTTTTGTGTTCCCCAAGAAACTTTGTGATTACTGGTAAATGTTTTGCATTCCCCCATGAAACTTTATGATTAATCGTAAATGTTTTGCGTTCCCCCAAGAAAATTTGCGATTATTATTAAATGTTTTGTGTTCCCCCAAGAAACTTTGTGATTACTCATAAATGTTTTGCATTCCCCAAAGAAAATTTGCGATTATTAGTTAATGTTTTGCGTTCCCCAAGAAACTTTGATTAATCGTAAATGTTTTGCGTTCCCCCAAGAAAATGTGCGATTATTAGTAAATGTTTTGTGTTCCCCCAAGAAACTTTGTGATTACTCGTAAATGTTTTGCTTTTTCCCAAGAAACTTTGATTAATCGTAAATGTTTTGTGTTCCCCCAAGAAAATTTGCGATTATTAGTAAATGTTTTGCTTTTTCCCAAGAAACTTTGATTAATCGTAAATGTTTTGTGTTCCCCCAAGAAAATTTGCGATTATTAGTAAATGTTTTGCGTTCCCCAAGAAACTTTGATTAATCGTAAATGTTTTGCATTCCCCCAAGAAAATTTGCGATTATTAGTAAATGTTTTGCGTTCCCCCAAGAAAATTTGTGATTATTAGTAAATGTTTTGCGTTCCCCCAAGAAACTTTGTGATTACTCGTAAATGTTTTGCTTTTCCCCAAGAAACTTTGATTACTCGTAAATGTTTTGTGTTCCCCCAAGAAAATTTGCGATTATTAGTAAAAGTTTGTGATTACTCGTAAATGTTTTGCGTTACCCCAAGAAACTTTGTGATTATTAGTAAATGTTTTGCGTTCCCCAAGAAACTTTGTGATTACTTGTAAATGTTTTGCGTTCCCCCAAGAAACTTTGTGATTACTTGTAAATGTTTTGCGTTCCCCCAAGAAACTTTGTGATTATTAGTAAATGTTTTGCGTTCCCCAAGAAACTTTGTGATTACTTGTAAATGTTTTGCGTTCCCCCAAGAAAATTTGTGGTTATTAGTAAATGTTTTGCATTCCCCCCAAAAACTTTGTGATTACTCGTAATTGTTTTGCGTTCTCCCAAGAAACTTTGTGATTACTCGTAAATGTTTTGCATTCCCCCAAGAAACTTTGTGATTACTCGTTTATGTTTTGCATTCCCCTAAGAAACTTTGTGTATGCTCACAGTGTCTATTTGTGTCCACAGTCTTCTCCCTTTTCATATTGCACTTCAACTCAGAGAGGCATTTATTTCAAATTAAAATGAAAAAAATATAAAACAGGTAAAAACAGGTATTTAATAGGCCTATAATTGAAATTTGATTGGATGCGATGCATGCAGCTCATATTGTTAAGCCCAAAAATACTTTCTGGACCTTCAAGGTCACCTTTACTGATCCGCAGGTTCAATAGGGTTAAGTGTAGGGGTAGGGGAGGACTTTAGGGATAGAGACAGTAAATATTATAAATATTATACAGTTTTTCTTCAATCACTTTTCTAAACAGTCTTAACATTCTCTAAAGTGGAACATCAGAACTCTATTGGATGTCTGAAAAATGTTGTAACACCCAAAACATTTAATAAATGCTTCAAACCTAGTTAGTGTCAGTAAATTGGCTAATGCCACCAAAATAAAAAGTGTTTTTGTGAACATGTGAACCACACTGGTCAAAATGTTTAGATGTTTTTTCACCCTTGAAATATTTGTTATATACAAATGTCATTGATCTGCATTTATTGTTTTAAGAGAAAAAAAATCTCATTTGAGAATTGAGCCAAAGCAATTGAGAAAAACTCTTATGAATGTTTCTTTGTACTACAATACACTGAGGTGCAAAAAGTATTTACCACTATTTTTACCAAGTATAAATAGCATCTAACACTACACTTACTATAAATAGCATCTAACTACTAGTTAGACTAAGCGCAAAATACTGCTTTTTTTCACTATTTGCAATATGCCTCTGCCATAATTTATTATTATATTACATTTTAGAATGAATGCTAGTTTTTTTAAGCAAATTCTGAGCAATTAAATGTTTGCTTGAGTATGTGTGTGCATTTGAGTATGTAGATATATGAAACAAGATAGATGGACAGAGATAGATGGACATCCTTTCACACGATGTTCAAACTCCAATTTGCAGCTCTATTTACCCTAGCGATGCCCAGGTCATTTGAAGGAGGCATATCTGACAGGACTGTCCCCGGTGGCATTGCCAGTAGTGACCCCTTTCCGAGACCATAATTACTAAAGCTGACTGAAGCTGTACGACGAGGCAGGATGTCACTCTTTGTTCAGGTTTATGTGGCTGCTATTAGACCCATGCAGGGTGTTCCACTAAAATAGTTCCCCCTCTGCCCAAGTGTCACACAGGCTCTGACTCAGTGGAGCAGCGCTGTTGCTACCCTGATTGTTTTTGCTCCAGGAACATGGTGGGGTGTTAAAGAACAGGTTTCCAGGTTAACACTGCTGCATGCTGCTGATTCCACTTCCTTAGATTCTATAGAAAATTAGAGTTGAGCTTGGCATTGCAAAAATGTTGAGTTTTTATGTGTTTTCTAGGATGATTTTGGTGGTTTCAACGTGGTTGTTTATTGTCCCAAAAGAGTTCAAAAGTTTGCAGTCGGTAAGCATTGATTTTTTTTTTTTTTTTTTTTTTTTTTTTATAAAAGAAGTCTCCTAAGCTCTCCAAAGCTGCAGTTATTCAATCGAAAATACAGTAATATTATGAAATATTATTACAATTTAAAATAACTTTCTATTTTCTATTTTAATATATTTTAAAATATAATTCATTCATGTGATGCAAAGCTGAATTTTTAGCATCATTACTCCAGTTTTCAGTGACACATGATCCTTCAGAAATCATTCTAATATGCTGATTTGATGCTCAAGAAACATTCATTGTTATTTTTATCAATGTTGAAAACGTCTCGGTTACATCTGTAACCCTCGTTCCCTGAAGGAGGGAACGGAGACGTATGTCAGTAGTGACCGACGAATTGGGATATCGCTAGAGAGCCCTATCAGCTTCGAGTGAACTAAAACAAGCCAATGGAATTGGCGTGCGATATTTGCATAATGCGCACCGCCTCCGACAGGTGTATATAAATAGGAAGCGGATGCAATCGCACTCTGTTTTTCGCTGAGGAGACAACTGGTGTCCGTGCAGCAGCGAGGGTACAGAAACTGTGGCGATGGGACGTACATCTCCGTTCCCTCCTTCAGGGAACGAGGGTTACATAAGTAACCGGGACGTTCCCTTTCAATCGGTCACGTTCGACGTACGTCAGTAGTGACCGACGAATTGGGATCCCAAATAAAGCGCCACAGTTACGAAACCCCTTCCAGTGCCCAGCGCAAGCTCTAGCCACCCGTCGCACCAATTGGGACGGTGAAGGGGGCGAGCTTACGCCGAGAGAGTCTACTGCTGTTCCGACATACCCACTAAGTAAACTAGACTACACTGGGAAAGCGAACCCGTAGGGGACGCTGCAGAGGCCACTACCTACCCTGTGGGGGGAGGAGTTTACGTGGAGAATACACATATGGACTGGCCCGTGGGGCAGTACACATATGGAGTCCCTGGGATGGCTCCACCTGGGTAGGGGGAGACTCATCTGACAGGTGACAGCAGAGCTGGCTCTGCTAAGGGAAAGACACAGGCTCACCGTAGGGAGTTTGACCGTGGACAATACACATATGGGACCGCTCACGTAGAGGGATCGCGACATATGGAACCCAGCCAACATCAACGGCGGAGACGGATGTGGGCCTGGCATCAGACACTCCGCAATGTCCGAGCCGAAGGGGGAGGCGGAGGAACACGACAGGGTTCGCCAAGCGGGGAACACGACTGGAGTCAAAGATGCACGTATCCGGCCCAGGGGGCGGGAATGCCATTGCAAGCCGACACTTAGAGCGGGTTCAACGCGTCTACTGGCTAGTGGAAGCGAGTACACGGGAAGATACCAGCTCTACACGTAGGCTGTAGAATCTAGCAAACGTGTTAGGTGTTGCCCAGCCCGCAGCTCTACAGATATCTGCCGTGAGCCAGCGCCCAGGAAGAGGCCACTCCTCTGGTGGAGCAAAGCTAGGGCTGGGTCTGCCTCCTCCAAAGGCAGCGCTTGCAGGTTCACTAACTGATCTCTGAAGGGAGTGGTAGGAACCTTGGGCACATATCTGGGCCGAGGTCTCAGGATGATGTGAGAGTCAACGGGCCCGAATTCCAGGCACGATTCGTCGACCGAAAATGCATGCAGGTCCCCTACCCTCTTAAGCGAAGCCAATGCAACCAGCAGGACAGTCTTATGGGACAGTACTTTTAACTCGACTGATTGCAAAGGTTCGAAGGGATGACCCCGGAGAGATGTATGTGCCAGGGAGAGATCCCAAGAGGATATGGAGGAAGGCAAACAGATCTATCTGGGCCTCGCCAAAGTGCTGCCAGATCAGCTGGACCGCCTGGGGATGGAGCCGCCACTCGCCCGCAAATGGAGGCTGCCGTGAGAGCTCGTCAGCTGCACGGTTGAGCACACCTGGGACATGAATGGCACGAAGCAACCTCAGATGCTTCTGACTCCATAGCAAGAGATGGCGGGCAAGTTGCGACATGCGACGGGAGCATAGACCACCCTGATGGTTGATGTACGCAACGGCCGCAGTGCTGTCCGAGCGGACCAGTACGTGCTTGTCTGACAGCAGCTCCTTGAAGTGGCCCAGTGCAAGACGTACTGCTAGCAACTCCAGGCAATTGATATGCCAATGCAGTTGAGGCCCCGTCCAAAGACCCGACACTGCATGCCTGTTGTACGTGGCCCCCCATCCTGTGGCAGAGGCATCTGTGGAGACCACAGCATGCCTGGACCTGGACACCTGTTCGAGGGGCACTCCCGCCCGCAGGAACGAGGAGTCTGACCACCAGATGAGGGTGCAACGACAGCTCGGTGTCACAGGGACACGGAGCGTACCGCGCTGCCATGCCCATCGGGACCCGGCCGCGTAGCCAGTTTTGAAGCGGGCTCATATGGAGCAATCCGAGTGGCGTGACCGCGGCTGCAGATGCCATATGCCCCAGGATCCTCTGAAAGTCTTTCAGTGGGACCGCTGTCCTGCGCTTGAGCATACTCAGGGTGTCCTGCGCTTGAGAGTACTCACACCGACTGGACGCGCTCCTTGGTGAGGCACGCAGTCCGGGCGACCGAGTCTAGCTCGAGACCGAGATCAGAGATCCTCTGCTCGGGGGCGAGTTTGCTCTTGTCCCAGTTGACCCGAAGACCCAACCGGCTGAGGTGAGCTAGAACCATGTCCCTGTGTTCGCACAACTGCTCTCACGAACTGGCCATGTAGTTGAGGATGCGAACGCCCTGTTCCTTGAGGGGAACAAAGGCCGCCTCCGCAATCTTCGTAAAGACGCAGGGCGACAGGGCCAACCCGAAGGGTAGGACTTTGTACTGATATGCTCGACCCTCGAACGCAAACCGTAGGAATGGTCTGTGGTGAGGCAGAATCGAGACATGAAAGTACGCGTCCTTCAGGTCGATCGCTGCAAAGCAATCCTGGGGACGGACGCATTCGTGAATGCGCTTCTGCGTGAGCATCTTGAACGGCAGCCTGTGAAGGTACCGGTTCAAGACGCGCAGATCCAGGATTGGCCGTAGCCCACCGCCCTTTTTGGGTACAATGAAGTGGGGCTGTAAAACCCCGACTTCATATCGGCTGGAGGGACCGGCTCGATTGCATCCTTCGCCAGGAGGACAGCAATCTCCGCCTAGAGAACAGGTGCGTTGTCCAGTGACACCTGAGTGTAGTGGACACCCCTGAAAACCGGGGGACGCCAGGTGAACTGAATCGCATAGCTGAGTCTGATAGTACGAATGACCCAGCGGGACGGGCTGGAAAGCGCTGTCCACGCTTCCAGACACCGAGCCAGCGGGACCAAAGGCACCACAGACGTACCGGGGGTGGGGCAGCAAGGCAGAGGTAGCAGTGCGTATGGGAGACGGCATATGGGGCACGGCCTGCACCATCACACTGGCACCTGCTGGCGATGTGAGAGGGGGCTGTGAGTGGCAAGGCGGGGCCTTGCACGCTGACAGCCGCAAGCAGAGTACGGGTGACCCGACTCGGATGGCATGGTTGCGGCCCAGAGTTTGGTCAGACTCTGCGAGGTAGCAGTGTGAATGGGAGACGGCACATGGGGTGCGGCATGAACCATCACACTGGAACCTGCTGGCAAAGTGAGAGGGGGCTGAGAGTGGCAAGGCGGGGCCTTGCACACTGCCAGCCACACCCTCTTAGGACCTGGAGGATCAGATAACAGTTCTACTTTGTGGGTACCGCTGGACTCCGGAGAGCCAGCGGCGGGACAGACCAAAATTCTCCACCCAGCCCTCCTCCGGGGAGGGAGCGATGCGAGCATCACCCCCCGAAGAACTGTTTACCTCAGCTCCAGGTCGCCATTTCTCCAGGACCGCTTCTCGCTTGCCAACTGGGTTGGCTGCACTGAGCGGGCTGGGTTTTAGGCCAGCTTGTGAGATGAGAGCATTCGAGAAAGCGTACTTTGATGACGACACACCTCTGCAAGACTGGCCAGGGGTGTTTCCGGACCACCATGGTGGACATTGTCTGGCCAGGGCCTGCGCTATGACTTGCATCATGCGTAGCTTCATGGGTAGTTCCCGACTCAGAACTACCCATATGCAATGAGTGCTTTGGCCTTCCACGAACTTGCCGGGGGCCAAGACCCATGCGGGGCAGAGGTGGAGTGCCCGTAGCACTGCCACCCCACCACAGAGGGTTTAGATTACGCTGAGCACTCAAGCCCTTACGAGAAAGGTGAGACGAACAGTGGGCATACTCTCATAAGAGAGTATGAACCACCCACAAACACAGTCTCAGCACGCTAAGCAGACATGAGAGAAAGTGATTGTGGCCGTCAGTGAGGATAGGAAACGACCACCTCCAGAAACGCACAGACAGAATGACGTCTTGAAAAAGATGCAGTGTCTGTCTGTGAAGCTCTTTTAGAAGCTCTTGTTCTTTGTGCCGAAGCACACAGGGAACAGCCGCGATGTGACTGCAGGTACACTTTTCACTCCCTGAGTCACATACACAGAGGAACCGGCCCAAATCGCAAACCAAATGGGGCAAATAATGCTGTGAAAACAGCAGTTGAGAGCTGTATAACAGCTCGGAAAGCTCACTCTGGGAAAGCTCGCGGCCTCGCTGTACGGTGCCATAATGCCAGCACTGTAGAACGAAAGCTCTTCAAAGGCTTGAGAAGTCACTCTCAGTCTAATAGCAGGAACACACAGGTTGGCTCTGAAGCGAAAGACAGAGTGCGATTGCATCCGCTTCCTATTTATATACACCTGACGGAGGCGGTGCGCATTATGCAAATATCGCACGCCAAGTCCATTGGCTTGTTTTCACTCGAAGCTGATAGGGCTCTCTAGCGATATCCCAATTCATCGGTCACTACTGACGTACGTCGAACGTGACCGACTGAAAGGGAACAGCATATTTTTGTGGAAAGTGATATATTTTTCAGGATTTTTTATTGAATAGAAAATGTCCACAAAGATGGCAATATCCAAAATTCTTCTTGGAAAACAGCTTAGAAATCATACTAAGTGATGCAGAAAGTTTTTTTTTTTTTCTGTGATGGGTAGGTTTAGGGTTAGAGGATAGAATACCCAGTTTGTACAGTATAAAAATCATTGTCTATAGAGTGTTCCCATAAAACATGAAAACCCAACGTGTGTGTCAAAAACTGTAATGTCTAATCTCAAACAACAAGAAAAAAATTGCTTTGGGTTGAGGTGAAATGGTGACTTGTGGGTAATTTGACGGTGGGCACAGTGAGATTATCTCTTTAATGACACATTCTGAGCAATCTAATGAGCAATCGCCCTCTTTCAGCATGTGTGTCACAGATGATGTCGAGGACTGACGCAAGAGACTGTGTTTTGAGCTAATATGCCCTCAAGGAAAGAAGGATGGATTGAGAGAGGAAAAAAGACCAAGAAAGAAAGGCTAATCATAGAGAGAAGAGGACAGATTACACATAAATGACAGAGTTATGGTTATGGGACTTCAGATAATGAGAGCGAGTGATTTGTCCTCACACATAGAAACCCCTCTAGTCTGGGATGTAATGTAAGGTCATACATTGGGCAGGGGTTTGAGAGATGTGTAGGGTCGATGCGTGTGTGTGTGTGTATGAGAAAGAAACATTTGAGGGCATTGAGGTCCGTTCAGTGTCAGATTCTCTTTGCATCTTGGTTTGTTCGCTGCAAATGTTAATCTTTGATCCATGCAGCACACAGAAACACATTAATTTCTGTCACCACAGCGCAGACCAAACCATATCAGCCCTAGTTCATGTGCCTGAAACACAGCCAAATATAGCTCATGTCAGTACACTCATGCAATCTAATGTCCTGTCACTATAAACTCGTATAGTCTTATGAACGCTTAAATCAAATGTGCATGACAGAGCAGAGATTTACAAGCTCCTCATTTGGCCATGTGCTAATAGGAAGACAGTATTTATGTTATAGATCTAATTGGGAGATGTTATGGCCTGTAACTCATGTGTTAAAGGTCCCGTTTTTTGTGTTTTTTTGAAGCTTTGATTGTGTTTATAGTGTGCAATATAACATGTGTTCATGTTTCGCGTGTAAAAAAACACAGTATTTTTCACATAATTTACTTATCTGTATACCGCTGTTTCCACTGTCATAAAAACGGGCTGTTGACTTCCTTGTTCCTTGTAACGAGTTCTGATTGTGCCAGCGGTTCCTGTGTTGTGATTCGACAGCAGCTTAGCAAACCCAGAGCAAACCTTGCCCGGAAAGGTCACGCCTCTTACCAGAACGTGGAGATGCACGCGCTCAGTGTTATTGTAAACATGTCTTTAATTTTACCCTATCAATTTGAGCCGGAATCAGACCCGGTGATTGGACTGCGGGATGAAAATAACAGCGTTTCGAGACATGGCGACAAACACACTCTACAAACGCAACTCTTTTATTCCTGTGGGCGGAGGTAGTCAAAAAACTGTTTTAGTGACGTCATTAAAGAAGGAAGTAGAGGGATGTAGTCCAAACTGGCCGTTCGATGTAGGCGACTTCTGTTAAATAAAATATCTCGCTTGGCATTGAACTTTGAGCTTTAAAATTTTACAGATTTTATTTATACTCTAACAACAACATTACACACTAACTAAAGTTTGAAACATGGGTTCACGAAGAACGGGACCTTTAAACATGGAAGCTATTTATAACGTGTTGGCAAATATATCTAAGATTTGTGGTCTGAAGGAATGTTCTGGATTCATTTACCATAGAAAATAATGACAACAATAATTATTATTGTTGTTATTAACAACAATGATAATATACTACTTCAAAAGTTTGAGGACAATCAGTTTTTTAAAAGAAATTAATTTCAAATAAATGCTTTAAATCCAATATTCATCAAAAAGAATATTGAGCAGCACAACTGTTAAAGAATATTAAAATGATTTCTGAAGGATCATGTGACACTGAAGACTGGAGTAATGATGCTGAAAATTCAGCTTTGATCACAGGAATAAATTACATTTTAAAATATAGTGTTTTTACTGTATTTTTAAAAATAAATTTATCAAATAAATTACGCTTTGAGACGAGACTTCTTTCAAAAAAATGAAAAAGTCTTACTGTATTCTTGAAAGTATTCATAACTCATATTTTTGTGCAAAAATGTGTTATTAGAGCTGTAAATTTGTCTAGAATTATCCTTTTGCACTAAATGTGTACCTTGACCATATCTTGAAGGGCATTCAAAGTTCAGTCTTTTCATAATCGGATGACTATCTAATCTGTAAAAACACAAGAGACCAAGTTTAAATACCTCCACAGAGCATCCCTTTAAGATGCCATGTGGCTAATATAAAACCACAGAGTGCCTCAAATAGTTCACATTTTTCTCGTTTGTCCTGATATTACCTCATGGCTCATATGGCTGTAGTAAGAGACCGACTTGACAGCAAGTAAAGCCCAGGGGTTATACTGCCTCTGCTGGGGCAGGTGGTTGTTCCTGGCCCAGTTCACTAGGGTATGGGACACACTAATCATCATGACTTGCATAATGTCGGTCTGCTATTTTTGCCTGTATGAGAAAAGATTAGTTACCTGTAATCCCTGTATTTAGCTCCAGGTGGTCTTTTCCACACTTTTCAGTTGAACATGAGTCAAGTGTTGGTTTTTTTGTACAAAATGGATTGTGCACAGAATTCTGCTTTTGTCACTTGGAACCTATTGTAAACTCATTGGGAAATATTTTCATTATACACAGAAAATAGATTTAGTCAATGCTATCTCATGACCAATTCATAGGCATATATGGTTCAGATTACTCAAATAAATGGAGGCGCCCTTAAATGGTCAGATATGGAAGCTTGGGTGTCATCTAGTGAAAAAGTTTCGGTACTGTGCCCAAACAAAATCTTACTTAAAGCTCATTTTTGAAATATTTCAACCTAAAATTTGGAATGTTGATATTTTTGGCTTTTATTTTCTTGCAGTTTAAGAGTAAAACATGCTTTGTAATATATTGTTATAAAATATAAACAATTATATTTTTACATTTTCATAAACTTAAACTTCTATAACTTCTTTTTATTTCACTGTAGTAATGTTCAAAGTTCGTGGGGAAGGAAGAGGACAAGGGTCGGCTTTTGACTGCTGACTGAGCTTTATTTAGTGTATATGAAAAATGTCCAACAAAAGTCTGTGCACCGCACAACAACGCAAATAAACAATCCACAACAGGGCTTCACTCCAGAACGATATAAACAATCCACAATAGGGCTTCTCTCCAGTGCTGTTGTCGTGCTCAGTGTCTCAGTCAGCAGTCCCTCTCTCTCTCGCACACTCCTGCTTCTCCTGGCGTTTTATCCTGTCTCCGCGCCAATTACTGGAATGAGAAACAGGTGTTCTTAATTTACATTTAACCCACTCGCTTACCACGCGTCTCCCGACACTCTCTCCAGTTGCAGACCTCGCTGAGCCACGCCCCCCTCGCCACATTCACTTTCATAATTTATTATGAAATTCCATTCCTGAAAATCAGAGCAATCAGCTGACTTCAGATAACCATAACTTTTGTTACAGACAAGCTATGAAAGAAGTAAAAACAGATTTGGAAAGGGCTCGAATTCTGCTTTTTTACCTGTGATAGGTAAAATTTCACCATGTGATGGGTTTTCGCAGATCACATCACATATAGTCTTAATTCAGTGGTTTTCAACCAGGGGGCTAAACAAACTTCAGTATGACAAAAATTATTTTAATTATTTCAAAATTATTTTATATAAGAAATCAATCATTAAAATAAGCTAAAATAGTTCTGATTTAAATTTATTCCCTCAATAACTATTTTTGTTTTTTGAAGAACCAGGATATGAGGTACGTCTCAGATTATGACTGTAACCATGGTTTCCTGAGAAGGGGAACAAGACACTGCATCATGAGTTGACACTATGTGAACGCTTCTCGTGAGCAGTGTCTGAAGCATGCGTGTTACATGCCAGTATTTGACAGTCCTAACCCTAACCCTAACCCTAACCTGGCTACTGCAGTCAGGTGATATCACAGGCACACTGGTAGGGTATAGACCTTATGTAGCCCTGCCCCTTTTCAGCGCTGCGCTTGTAGTTTTTTGTCTTTCAGTTTGTATTTCTACAGCGTTCTTACGTATTTGTGAATGAACTGCTCATTTTAAAATCTTCCCAGTCTACTGACATTTGTTAAGACATCTGCTTTAAACATTACAATGCTCATTATAACTTTAACTCTACAACAAGTAAATCCACTTCACCAGCTAATTATTCTTTGACAGTGATGCCATAGAAATATAGGAGCTACCACAAAAACAGAAGTTCAAAGACAATATTATAAAGATGATGTCGCGCTTGTTTCTGTGGCGCATAAGGTCTATATAAGGGTGCCTAGAGAGAAGGTCATCAACTTCAACTGTCTGAAACAAGACATTCAGGCATGCCGGAAGTATGGGAACGTAACGGAGTGTCTTGTTCCCCTTCTCAGGGAACCATGGTTACAGTCGTAACCTGAGACGTTCTCTCTGTGCACCCTTACAGACCCTGCCGGCATGCTTGTGACATCATCTGACTGCGGTAGCCAATCAAAGACTGGCATGTAGCACACGTGTTCAGACACCAGCTCACATTCCCATAGCGTCAACTCATGTGTGCAGTTCCGCAGAACCTGATTTTGCTGAGTTCAACATGTTCCTGGGTCATCATTTTTGTTGATCCTGGAACAACAGTCAAATCAACCAATCAGATTTGAGGGACAAGTTTACTGATTATATCAAGTTTAGGCTTAAAATCATGAATTGGTGCTTCTACATCAGTGTTATTCATCTATCATTTCCCTCTGATTTTTGGGATAACTTATGGGTAGGGTTAGGGTTAGGTTTAGGGGTAGGAATAGGGTTAAGACTAAATTTTCAGACTGGAATGTTGTTCCAAGATCAACAAAATATGTTGACCCAGGAACGTATCTAACTCAGCAAAATCAGGACGTGTGTAGAATTCCACTTCAAAAGGGAAGCATCATTTGTAGACCTGGAAATCTCATGTAAATTAATCATCTTTAAACGCCATGGGCATTTTTACAAACAACATACACTATAGCTATTCCAAGCTTTTATTTATTTATTTATTTTCATTGTGAGAAAAAAATTCAAATTTATTCTTAACCAATAAATCACAAAGTAAATGTAATGGATAAAAAGATCAGCTCTAAAGACGTCTTGGACTTATTTTAATTTAAATTATTTTAGTTACTTATTGTAATCTATGGACATTTCTGTAAATTAAAAAATATATATTATTACATTAAATTAAAGCATTCTAAACACTTATTTGTTTAATTAAAGATCATCCAAGATCAAAAATGCCCAAGTTACTAAATAACTAAGTAAACTTTTACTTGAAACGATTTTACTGAAAGTTTAGATAGCCATCATGCTTGACCGTTTCTTGCTCTGCGTGTGTGCCCAATTCATTTTTGGCTTTATTTCTAACTAAGTGAAACATAATGAAGTTTGCTGTCATCTCATAATGACTGATCACAGAGTTTTGAAGTACATTTGGCTGTGGTCAAGGTGTTTATTAAATCTCTGCTGAATGCAGAACTCTTTCCAGGACAATCTAATCCAGATGTGATTTATTGCCGGCCCTATTCTCTCACAGGCTCTTCTCTTCTTTGTCATGGAGGAATTAGTTGCTTTTTGATTAAAGGTGAAGTGACATAATTTCTCCTAACAACTCACACTGCCAAACCACCAGGCATTTTATTATCTTTGGGGACCAAATATATTTAGTAATATGTCAAAAAGGCGGAAAGACACAAAGAAAAGGGGCCCCTTTATCTTCCTTTTTGTGATCGCTCATTTGTTTTAGGAAGTACCAAGCTAACAAAAATAAGTTCTATGAACATTTTGCTAACTTTCCCATTAAGTTATGAAAATTTAGTTCAAAACTTGTTCAAAACATCCAGGTTTTTTGTTTTGTTAAGGGAACTTTCTTTTTTATCAGTTTGCAAACATTATGGTAATGCTACTTTTGAACGTTCTCTGAATATTCTGAAACAAGTAGTAACATTTAAAGATGAAAATCCATCTGAAGCGTTAAAAAAACACTCCATGAACGATGTATAAATAAGAGTTTGTGCTAATGTTCTGAAAATACATGATTAAAGGGAATATTATATTAACATTACTGGAAGAATGTTTGTTCATAACTTTGAGAGAACCTTGCCAGAACATTAGGGAAGTTCTGAGAATGTTCCCTGTTGGCTGGTCAACCACTGTGTGTAATGAGAAACTGCTGAAGATCACAGAAGTTCATTTGTGGCCAGCCTCAGTCTCAGTGTGAGTGTGTTTGTGGATCATTCTGTCAGGCTGATATGTTGAGCTGACAGGCTGATGCTCTGTTGGGCTCAGGCTTTAAGATGGGGATGATGGTTACTGACCTGTTTTTTCCTCAGGGTCACTGCTGGAGGGCTCAAGACGTTTGTGTGTGTGTGTGTGTGTGTGTGTGTGTGTGTGTGTGTGTGTGTGTGTGCTGAGCCAGTTGTTGCTTACATTATATGCAAGTGTAAGTTAAAGACAGAGAGGATACAATTTTTTCAAAATAACAGACAAGAAACTTGAGTGTGTTTAATAACAAACATGCTCATGTTGGTCAAATATTGACTTTCTAAAATATTTAACATTACTCCAGTCTTCACTGTCACATGATCCTTCAGAAGATCAATCTAATATGCTGATTTGCTGTTCAAGAAACATTTCTTATTAATGTTGAAAACCTTTTGTGGAACCGTGATGATTTTTTGATGAATAGAAAGTTTAAAGTTAAAAAGAACAGCATTTATTTGAAATACAAATCTTTTTTAACGTCATAAAAGTCTTTACTGCCAGTTCTGATCAATTTACTCCATCCTTACTAATATAATTTAAAAAAAGTAATCAAGGTACATGGGGCATTTAACAGAATTGGTTCAAAGTCAGAGTTGGAAACATCTTAGAAAATGTCTTTTTTCACAAATGTTGTATGTTTTCTTGTAAGTTTTGGAATATTTTTCCTCTCCTCAAATTTGTCACTACCAAAACACAATAATAAATAATTTAATAAGAAGGCTTATATTGACCTATTAAGATTTTGTTTACATCTACTTTGTAAATATATTTTTTTGCTATTTTATTTGCTATTTTAAGTTTTTGCAGTTAAATCAATAACGATTACAATTTTAACAATATTTCAAGTGTAATTTATGAGATTTAATGTATTTTGAATCCTAGTCTTTCTTTGTAAAAGGCATAAAGTTTATTATACTGATTTCAAAGTTAAGGATTCAAAGTTTGAACTAAACACTATAATAACATCTTAGTTGATAATTCAATATACTTTATTTTTGACAAAACATTCCGTTTCAGTTGTGACTGCATATTTTCGGTTGTGACAATAATGTGTTGGTAGTGACCACATCACATTACAGAATTTTAATTCGCATGCTAAAACACTACTAAAACATACAAAAAACTAATGATTTGAATAACTGTACTAAAATTGTGTTTATTTCCCCCAAATAAAGGATTATGTGTTTCTGTTTGTCACTACCAAAACGATATCACAGCCGAAACTTCACCACGTTTTGGTCGTGACTGTTTCGGTAGTGACAATTTTAGATACTTTTGAGCATAAAAACTACATTTTATGGAATAGTTTTCTTATTTGCAGAAAAATAATTGACAATTGATAATATTAGTATAGAAAGAGTCCATGGAAATACATTTCTTGGTGTTATTTTAGACCACAAAATCAGCTGGAAACCACATATAAAACACATTGAAGGCAAAACTGGTAAAGACTATAGCAATATTAAATAAAGCAAGATATATTCTGGATAATAAATCATTGCATATTCTGTATAATGCACTCATAGTGCCATACTTAAGTTATTGTGTGGAAATCTGGGGAAATACCTACAAAACCAACCTACAGTCATAACGACACATTACAAAAGAGAGCAATCAGAATCATAAATAATGTAGGATATCTTGAACACACAAATTCACTATTCTTAAAATCAGAGTTTATTGATCTGGTTAAATTTAAGATGGCACAATTCATGTTCAAAGCAAGAAATAATTTACTTCTGGAAAATTTACAAAAAATGTTTATGGAGAGGCAGGGTGGGTATAATTTGAGAGATTAATTAAACTTTAATAAGCTCAACATAAGAACTACTCTAAAAAGTATGTGCATCACTATATGTGGGGTGAGGTTGTGGAATAATTTGGAGCAGGTGTTAAAATATTGTACAAACTTTAAACAGTTTAAAGGTGCCATTGAACGTTTTTTTTACAAGATGTAATATAAGTCTAAGGTGTCCCCTGAATGTGTCTGTAAAGTTTCAGCTCAAAATACCCCATAGATTTTTTTTTAAATAATTTTTTTAACTGCCTATTTTGGGGCATCATTAGAAATGCGCCGATTCAGGCTGCGGCCCCTTTAAATCTTGCAAAGTTCACACAGCTAATATAACCCTCAAAATGGATCTTTACAAAGTGTTCGTCATGGAGCATGTGTAATCGTGTAAGTATGGTATTTATTTGGATGTTTACATTTGATTCTGAATGAGTTTGATAGTGCTCCATGGCTAACAGCTAATGCTACACTGTTGGAGAGATTTATAAAGAATGAAGTTGTGTTTATGAATTATACAGACTGCAAGTGTTTAATAAATAAAAACAGCAACGGCTCTTGTCTCCGTGAATTCAGTAAGAAACAATGGTAACTTTAACCACATTTAACAGTACATTAGCAACATGCTAACGAAACATTTAGAAAGACAATTTGCAAATATCACTAAAAATATCAAGTTATCATGGATCATGTCAGTTATTATCGCTACATCTGCCATTTTTCGCTATTGTTCTTGCTTGCTTACCTAGTCTGATGATTCGGCTGTGCACATCCAGACGTTAATACTGGCTGCCCTTGTGTAATACCTTTCATAATGTTGGGAACATGGGCTGGCATATGTAAATATTGGGGGCGTACACCCCGACTGTTACGTAAACAAGTGTTATGTTGAGATTCGCCTGTTCTTCGGAGGTCTTTTAAACAAATGAGATTTATATAAGAAGGAGGAAACAATGGAGTTTGAGACTCACTGTATGTCTTTTCCATGTACTGAACTCTTGTTATTCAACTATGCCGAGGAAAATCAATTTTCAATTCAATGGCACCTTTAAAAAGTTGTATAAAAACTAGTTACTAAAAGGATATGAGGATGAACAAGAGTGAATGTGAGGGTGGGTTAAAAGATTGATTGTATTAAGAGTAAAGGGTGATGGGTTGTTTGGAATAAAAGGTAAAATTTGGTTTGAGTTTTTAAAAAAAAGGTTTATTTGTTATTGTGCTATGAAGATATCATATATATAGAAAAATATTTAATATATAATGGAATTTTGAATGGTTGTATAAGGGGTGGGTAAATAACAAGCGTTTGCTTCATCCCGCTCCTTTTCGGACACATGTAATTAATTGATGATTATTCATAGATATTGTTTTGTTTTTTATGTGGTAACACAATTATTGTATTTTCATATTTTATTTTATTTTATTTTTTATTGGTTGTTGTTCGAAATAAAAAAATAAAGAAAAAAGGTGTTTGGTAGTGACAATTTTAGGTACTTTTGAGCCTAGCTCAAAGATAATAATCAGTACATGGTTACTTAGCACAGTTCTGAACAGTTGTACATGCATAAAAACTATATTTTATGGAATAAAAACCCAAAAAAGTTTTCTTAATTGCAGAAAAAAAGGTGTTTAGTAGTGACATTCCTTAAACAGACATTCCCTACACACAGATTTTCAGACTTTGAACACATTAACCTCAAAATGATGGTACCTATTTACTATGAATGAGAGGCTATGAGATGGAGGAACATGGAAATATTTCCTGATCATAAATATAGTTATGTAGTTAAAATCATAATGTAGTTAAAATCAGTCTCGGCTAATGGACTAAAACATACACTGTCTCAGTAGTGACATGAAAATGTGGTACACATTTTTCAATATAATTTTAAATGATCAAATTATCAAAAATTATTTCAATATAATTTTCACAATTTGAAATTGAAGGGTTAGTGTTCGGGACAGCCAATAAATGAAAGCACCCAATTTTATATATATTAAGCTTACTGATATTTTAAATATTATTGTGGGATTCAGTAGATAATAGAAGGATCTTAGTACATCTAAGATTTGAAAACTTAAATGCTTTTTAAATGTATTTTATGGTTGTGGGACTCTGTAGAATGGCACATATTGTTGTTGTTTTATTCTTGCCCTCGTCCTAACCTATCCACTCCTCTCACTTCCTGTCTAGATGAGGGGCAGACGGTGTGCCAGGGGCCCCCGGACATGCTGGGTCAGCGTCTGGCGGAGGTGGGCATGCAGCTGCGATCAGAATGTCACCAGGGCTTGGGTTACTGGGACTACCTGTTCTTCATCGCCATCGGCTTCGTCATCTTCAGCGCCGGGACGGTCTCGGCGTGGGTGATGGGCGTGCTCATGGTTCTGTACGAGCGGTACAGCAAGAGGAAGAGCGAGGAGCTCGACAGTGAGGATGAGGAGGAGACAGTCAGCCGAGGGGCAGGATGCGGAGGAGGAGGGGGAGGGGGTAACCATGGCAATGGGGACCTGAGCAAACCAGGCATGCAGGTGTGACCAGAGGACAGAGGGACGCTGGGAAATCTTTGATGAACAGACAGCGAGCTGCGGACAGATTCGCAAAGGAGTTTTCTTTTCTATAAAGAGATTTTAAGTGCACTTTTTAGAATGTGTCAACATTAGTTTTAGTTTAAGAGAAGAGAAGGGCAGGACAGACAGATTAGATTTATTTCTATTCTTCTAGGTGGACTCAGACAGACAGAGAGACAGTTGAGAGGGTCACAGTGAACTGTGTTTTTGACAGATCTGGGGTTGGTCTTGGTTAAATGCATAGAAGTAATGCTCTCACACACACAACGCTCTCCCCAGTGTTAGTAATGTAGTTGGGGCAGGGTGACAGCACTGTGTTTCACGCTAATGAGAGAGACAGTAAGAAGAAAGGAAAAAGATAGATAGGTAGAGAGGCTTGAAGACGAATCCAGTATGCTATCTCAGCTTTTATTTTTTGCTCGGTCAAAGAAAGGAATATTAATGGAGGATAAACAAGGCAGTCTCTCCAGACTCATGCAGTGTGAAATGAACGAATGGAAGACGGAAGACTCTTCTAAACTGTCTGCACAACTCCATGGAAGGCTGAAAATGCTTTTTTTAAGGGGTCACAGACTGACTGACTGCTTAGATGATGGATTGAGAACATTATATTGCAGGGCTTAACAATAAGGATTTTTTTTCTGCTCACCCGGTCAGGCTAGTAATTTTCCCTCGACAAATATAATAGCTGATTTTATCATCAATAAATTAATTAATTTTAAAAAATACGCTATTATTCAAACGTTTGGAGTCAGATTGTTTTTAAGAAATTAATATCAGCAAAGATGCATTTAATTAATCCAAAGTGACAAAGTCATTTATAATGTTACAAATAAATGCTGTTCTTTTGAACTTTCTATTCTTCATACAATCTTGACAAAAAAAGCAAGTTTCCACAAAAATATTTAAGCAGTACAACTGTTTTCAACACTGATAATAATAATAATTAGTAATTAGTAATTATGTAAAAATTCAGCTTTGGTCACAGAAATAAATTACATTTTTAAATGTATTCAAATATAAAATATTTATTTAAATTGTAATATTTCACAATATTACTATACATTTTTTGATCAAATAAATGCTGCCTTGGTGAGCATAAGGACCCTAATCTTACGGATTTTAACTTTTAGAAGTTATTTTAAATTGTAATAATTAATGTAATAATATTTCACAGTATTACTGTCTTACTTTAAATGCAGCATTGATTAGCATAAGAGTCTTCTTTGAAAAACATAAAATCTTACACTGTTAGCTGGCTTGATAATGTTACTTTGATGACATTTAAATGAGCATAATTTGAACAATGTTCAGTATATCACTCAAAAACAAATGTTCAATTTTGCAAGGCATAAAAACACAAGTACATAATTAATGAATGCAATACATTATGACAAGTCAGCACTGGCCCAATAGTGCACCTAAACAGTCCTGAAACTCTCCCACTTGCCCTGGGCCACCAGACCATCCTTATTGTTGAGCCCTGTATTGGACGGGACATTATTGATCTCAGTAAGCCTGTATGCACTGCACCGAAAAGCCTTACACACAAGATGTAACCAGTCCAGCAATAACACCTCCAGGTGATACTGAGAGCAATAGAGGGAAACGTGTGTGCGTGTGTGTGTGTGTGTGTGTGTGTGTGTGTGTGTGTGTGTGTGTGTGTGTGTGTGTGTGTGTGTTTGTGCGTGTGTGTGTGTGTGGCTTGTCGCAGCAAAACCGCTAGAGGTGGTGAAGAATAAAGTATGTCAGCATTCTGTAATTTTGGCAAGGCTTTAATTTTTTTAATCAAATGTGATTTCTCCCGTGGCTACCACATGCCACTCAAGGGCAGAGCTAAAGTGACCCCTCCCTCCTCACATTGCACCATCAGCACTCAGGAGGGAATTGAGCCCACTGAGAGTGTTGATTTAGTCTGCGTTTTAGTTCACAATATTCCATAAAGAAAGATAATGGCACAAACATCTAAAAATTAGTTCTGATTTCAGCACAATTCCACATCTTGCAGGCCAGCTCTAGGCTGTGGAGAATTCAGCAGACTACTACAATCTGGCATACTTTACTGTAGAGCATCACTACAACAATCCAGACACTCGAATCGGCTCTTTAAAATGCTGACAGTGCTCTCAGCTGCACAGCACATCTGGATCTATAGCTATTTTCCATTATTTGGCCATTTTGAATTGCTGCTCGTCATGATCACTAGAAACACAAACATCTTATTCAAACAAAACTGTTTTCTGCAATAGCACAAAGTTATTTTGTAAATATACATAGTGGAGCACTATACCAACACAGTTAGCACCTGGTGAAACTGGATTGTAGGTGGTTAGTGAATAAGAAGCAGTTTTAACCCTGAATTACCGCATTCAAAAAGTGCAACTTTTTTAACATATTTCATCCTTAGATTCAGCCTCAGAAAGAGTGTGTTGAGCAGTTACATCCTCTTTTCTCTGGTATTTAGTGGAGAAGGAAAGCTGGTTTTGTGTGATTGAGGGTTGCTAAATCCATCTATAATGGGTTATAGAGCTTAAGGGGATGATGTTCGTGGCCTGGGCCACTCTAAAAAATATCTCAGCTGCTGCTTTTATAAATCTATAGCTTCTATAGCTAATATTTTGTCAACTTCTTGTTCTCCCTTTTCCTTTAAGCCGCAGTGGGTAATTTCCACACATCTAGTGACACCAAACAGAATTATTAACATTTCTAATAAACGTTCCCTTGAGAAACTTTACGTTCACTCACAAAACATTTGTGATTAACACAGTTAACACCAAAGCATTGAGGTATAATTTTTCTAACTCATATTTTTATATATTTTTTCTTTTTTTAATTAAACATTATTTCCATTACTATGTCCCCTTAGGTGCATTGTACTCATTCAGGGGCAGTCGACTCATTAGGGGCAGTTGTGGCATAATGTTTAGAGAGTCGGGCTTATAACCTGAAGGTCGCCGGTTTGATTCTCGCACCGGCAGGAATTGAAGGTGGGGAGAGTTAATGAACAGCACTCTCATCCACCTTCAATACCACGACTGAGGTGCTCTTCAGCAAGGCACCGAACGCTGGAGCAAAATGGCTGCCCACTGCTCCGGGTGTGTACATGGGGTGCGTGTGTTCACTACTCACTGCTGTGTGTGTGCACTTAGATGGATTAAATGCAGAGCACAAATTCTGAGTATGGGTTACCATACTTGGCAACACGTCATGAATTTGACTTTCATTTACCTGCTGTCAGTCAAACAGATAGTTCCGCCCCAAACTCAAGCCATTGCTTTGATGGGCCACTGAAACAAAAAGATTGCAGTTTGGTTTGGTGCAAGTATTAAGACTATTAATGTGAGTACAGAGGAGTGAGAGAAATTAGACAACAACAAACAAATAAACAAATTAATAAATAAACCAATAAATTCATATTTATAATATGATCATAATTAATATGTAATATTAATAATATATTTTATGTTTTTCTATTTAAATATCTCTCAGATATATATTTTTAAAAATACTAAAATTATCCCATTATGTGTTACCCTAATTAGGTAGTGGTATCTTTTGAAAGCATTGCGGCTTTTACAAAATCCACTCTTCACCAAAGCCAAAATAATGCAATTCCACTCCACTTCTCACGTCTAATACTCTGTGGCTAATGGTGCAGAAGTTACACACTGCGTCTGTGTGCACATACTCTCTAAACCCTGTTGAAAATTGGATTAAAGTTAAGAAGTCTGTACATCTAAAGCCCAACAAGCTGGTCTTTTCAGCAAGGAAGTATCAACTTTAGGTCACGACCCTGGACTGAATGCGTGTGTGTGTGTGTGTGTGTGTGTGTGTGTGTGTGTGTGTGTGTGTGTGTGTGTGTGTGTGTGTCAGTCCATCCATCTCACCACCTTCTCACCCCCTTGTTCACTCTCTCTCTCTCTGTCGTTCTGTCCTCTCACTCATTAGTTGGTGGGTTGTTTCAGATTACAGTGGGATGTAATCATGTCAGCATTATTTCCAAAGTGTTAACTAAAGACTAATAATACCTTGTCTTTAGAGGAACAAGATTATGTGTGTACAGTTGAGTCAGGAAATACCTGGAGAGACTTCCTCAAAACAAAAAAAGAAAAATACTGCTAAAAATGTTATGACAGGAACATATAGTAGAGGTCAAATGTATCATGCTGATGTCAGCATTGTGGCAATATAAGGATGGACAGTAGAGTTGGTAAACTTTATAGCAACATGCTGCAGTGTGTGTGCCATTTTCACCTGCTGTGAACTCTGAGAGTGATCATGCATGACTATGTCAACGGCCTTTAGAAGAAGAGAGATGGGGAGGGGTTGTTTTGGTATTTTATTCCTCTATGAATATTAATGTGTAATATAGCAGGTGATAAAGGGGACAAGCCCTAGTGCTATTCGATAGTAAAGTTCAATGTAAGAGCAGGACTTTATCTGAGTCTCCAGGCACTAACAGTGGCACAACACTGCAGTCTGTTTGGCTCCAAAACCGCAAGAACCATCAGCAATGCAGCAGGGATGGCCTGTGTCGGGAAGATCTGTAGAGATACTCACACACACATACACTCAACAGAACGGTAATGAACTAGCAGCACAGAGTTCAACTACTGCTATATCTTTGTGAATGAACAAACATAACCTTAGCTGCTAACAGTAAAACAGAGGATGAATAATAGAGGCTCAAGTATATGCAGAATGCAGCAAACATTTTCAAACAGATGCAGCCAAAACTTCACAATTGCCGTTAACCGTTAGAATTTTTTGCATTAACTTCTATTGTTTTTGTTAATGTGGCTGAAGCTAATGCTTTGTGGAAAGTTAAAAGGTGCCAAGGAGTTGGGTATGTGTGTACAGTATAAATTAAACTAAGCTAGCAGTATGCTAATCTAGTACTTTGAGGGGTTCTATAATACATTTTCATAACAAATCTGCAAAAAAATGTTGTACCTTATATATCCTTAAAAGGTGTGAATTAGTACCTTGTAGTAATATGTACTCTTAAGGTACTACTATGAACCCTTTAGGTATAAATGAGGTACAAATTTGTTTAAAGTTGGCCACACACTTGAAGATTTTAAGCCCGATTTTGGGCATGATTTGCAACCCCCAACGATCTGGGGGGTGTTGCCCATTTTGAGGCTTATTGCAACTGACTTTTTGTCCAAAAAAATCCTCAATTGTTTGGTGTCATTATGATTATTTTACTGCCTCCCTATCGCGTCAGAGCCTGCACGATCACAAAGCAGATCCCAAACATGTTTTATATTTACGACTCTTGATCGTGTTGCCTCTGACGTGATACCCGCGATAGTCAATGATGGTTTCGTGACGTAATGTCACTTTGACTGTCGGGAAGAAGTCTGCTGCGAGGCTCGCACCAGTGCGGGCTCAGGAAAGTGCACATCGAGGGCACTTAGCAGCTGCAAAGTGGGCACTCACAAACACCCTTCTGAAACCTAAATGATGAATGGGACACCCTACGGTCTTGTAAACCAAAAGTGCACATGAAGAGTGCCATTTGGGACAGGGCATATAACTGAATCTTGGCAGCCACAAACATGCTTCGAAAGTAGAGTATTAAGAAAGAAGATCACCCGTATTCTTTTTTTTCCCCTTTGTTTTTCTTCCTGTATAACAAAACTCACAGCAGGAGAACCAGCTGACGACATTGTTCGTCCTCCATTTGCTTTTCTTCAAGTCATGTTTGATCTTGCGAGTCTCAGTGAGATCTCTTCACTGTGAAAATGTTACTACAATCGACAAGTGTGTGGTCTTGTGGTCTAGACAAATATTCTAGTGTGTGCATTCAGAGGATTATAATGCTAAAAATTGGTTGAAACTGCCCTTATGTCTGTGGACTCCCAAAGTTTTGAAATCGGTTAAGATTTGAAATTCATCTAGTTTGTGGCCAGCCTAAGGCAGGGCTGGGCAACTCTGGCCCTCAAGATCCCCTTTCCTGTAGAGTTTAGCTCCAACCCTTATCAAACTCATCTGCCTATTGCTTTCTAGTAATCCTGAAGACCTTGATTAGCTTGTTCAGGTGTGTTTGATTAGGGTTAGAGAAAAGCTCTGCAAGAAAATGGATCCCGAGGGCCAGAGTTGTCCACCCCTGCTTTGAGAGTACTACCCCAGCAATAAGCTGTTGTACCCCAAAAGGTAAAAATTTTTTCTGAAAGTGTATGTAACAGTATTTCATACAAGATAAACCAAGGAACTTTGTAGGATTTCTAATCAGGTTCTGAATTGGGTGCCCATTAAAAGTTATTTTAGCCAGTGGAATTGCCTTGGGTCCTAGATGAACCTGATTCAACAGCCTGAACTAACTGTTCATGACATCAGAATTTCCAATTTCCTACTTTGTCTGAAAGTGCATTGACTTTATGCACAAATGCTAGCATTGTGATTTTGTTTAATTATGCACCCACTTCCTGGCAGAACACCCATGGTTGGAAGGCTGATATTCGAAGTAGAAAAATCCCATGACCAATGCTGGATGGAACACTGAGAACTCCCTAGATAATTTAGGGATCATACACTCTTAGAAATAAAAGTAGAAAGGTACCTTTATGGGGATAGCAGCTTGTCACTGGTGCAGTATCCTCAAAGGGACAACTTTGTACATTATTTACCCCTAAAAGTTCAGTAGTAGTAGACCTTAAAGGGTACAAATTACTACTTCTAATATGCACCTTTAAGGGGTAGATAAGGTACAAGTATTAGGATGTCACTGGGGCTGTGCCCTTAAAGGGACAAGCTAAGGTACAACTTTTACACATTTTTAGACACTGTAGATGCATTCTAGTCAGGTAGCTGACTAGGTTTTGAGACAGCTTCAAAGTTTTTCTACTACATTCTTGATGTGCCAGTAACCAATATGAAACTGTGGGTTAAGGTGCAGTAGAGTTTCAAATAAGATATTTGGCTCAGCTTTCAGTTCAAAGTCTAGGAAATAATATTGATTTGAGTTCCTTGTTGTTTTTTTAACTTTTGGTTTGGATGGGAGCTTTGGGACCAGAGGCAGTGCTGCAGGTCTTGTTGTACTGCTGGACTGAAGTTGTTCTCTGTGAGACTTTAGATTTGCTTGATCGATTTGCTGTCTGTGGAGGTGTGTCCGTCACGCTCTGTCCATCATGCATGAAGCTCTGCAGAATTTCCCCAACTGAGAGTCACTTACACTCTCCCCTCTTGTTTCACCTCTTCTCTTTGTCATTGTGTCTTGTCTTATCTAATCTTTTCTCCTGTTCTTTCTTTTCCTCTTTGTCTCATCTCTTATCTTCCGTTTTTGTCTCTTTTCTTCTCCTCTTTGTCTCATTTGTCTTGTCTCATCTCCTTTGTTTCGTTACACCTTCTCTCTTCTTTTTGTCATTGTCTCATCTCAACTCATTGTCCCATCTCTTCCTTGTTTCATTACACCTTCTCTCTTCTTTTTGTCGTTGTGTCTTGTCTCATCTCATGTTGTCTCCAGTATTATCTTCTCCTCTTTGTCATGCCTCCTCTCTTCCTTATGTAGTCTTGCCTCCTTTATCATCCCGTCTCCATTTCTCTTCTCATCATTTGTCTTCTCTCTTCCCTTCCTTATCTTGTCTCTGTTGTTCTTCTCATTTTGTCTCTTCTCATCATTTGTTTTGTCTCACCTCTTGTCTTCACCTCTTCTCCCCATCTTGACTCTTCTTGTCTTATTTTTAATTTCTTCTCTCCTGGTCTCATCTTCTTTTCACTTTTGTTCTCTCCTCTCCATTTGTCTTGTCGTCTCACTTTTTCTTGTCTTCTCGTCTTTTCTCCCACCTCTTCTAGTCTTTTGTCTCTTCTCTTCATTTGTCTTTTGTCTCTTGTGTCTTCACCTTCTCATTCTCAACTCCCACCATGTCTTGCCTTTTCTTGTTTCTCATCTCAACTCAATCTCTTTTTGTCTTTTGTCTTGTTTACTCTCAGTTTTGTCTCTTTGCCTTCTTTTTCTCATTTCCCACCTCTTTTAGCCTTGTCTCTTCTCATTTTGTTTCGTCTCATCTAGCTTCTTCTCGCCTTGTCTTGTCTCTTTTCTCTTCTGCAGTAGGCTGCTCTGACTCTGCTCTCCTTGTTTGTATCTCTGCAGTGCTGGTTTAGTGAGGGTGATGCCATAAAGGCTGCTGTAAGCCATCTTCCTGTCTTAAGGAAGAGGAGGACTAAATCAGAGTGGATGACAGTTTTACTCTGGGGACCAAAGCTTAGAGACTTTCCCCCGCCTTAACTCACAATGCTTTCATCCACTTCAAGCGTAATGTGGATTTGGCCACTTCAAGTTGAGTGTAGAAAGTTTAGGATTAATACTTCTGAAGAGAAAGTTTGTCTGTTTTTGGGATGTTCACATCCTTTTTTCACTCATTGAGACCAGAGAAAAGCATGACAGCTGCTCTCAGCACTATATGTTTCCATAATGTTAAGGTGACCTTGTATATAGTGCATCATCAAATGACATGACATCATTTGGGGAACATTTCTTCCAGCCTGAAATGATATCTCCCACATTAGTCCCACACATATGGCCACTGATCATTTTTATGGGGTGTGTGACAGATCACTGGAAAATTTAGTGGAGTCAAATCCCCCCCCTTGCCAAACACTTGCTCAGTGTGTGTGAGAGGTCCTCCACTCTGATAACCCCTCTCGAGCTCTTGGCATCCTGAAACACAGCGGAGGCTCGACTGCAGTGTGACATCAGCTTAGAGCAGGAAGGAAACACACACTACAGGGCCGGATCAACCCTTTATCATCTCTGACAGAGTGAAAACTTTTTTTTATTAGTCATTTCATTTTTCTCTCCCTCTTTTTGTCTTTGTGCTGTTGTTGCACATTCAGAATCAGTGTTTCAGAAGATACTTTAAAACTGCAGCTTGTTAGAATAGCTAAAGTACAGTCACACTCCCCTTTTTTTAAAAAATAGTTACATTAGGGAAGAAATATCTTTACAAGGAAATAATTATATTATTTATTTTTTGCAATCAGAGTAACTTATCTGGCACAAAAATGTTAAAGGTCTCCGTATGAACAACAAAAGGATCAGTTTACACTTGGGCTGCCCCCTAATAGTCGACTGAACGTTAGATGACTAGAAGAGGCTTAGTCAACCAAGATTTTATTAGCCGATTTGTTGCAGAAAAAAACTCCACAGGAAGTGGCAAAATCACACAGTCCGTGAGGGGACACATCATTAACAGCGGGTCCTTGTGGTAATTACAGTATTTCGGGCAGAAAATCCAAACGTTCACCTATCATCCGTCGACCTCAAATATGGCTATATATTATTTGAAACATGTAAGCTGTAGCAACTTTACATGGCTGCTCGCTCTAATGTTAACCTAGATAAATGTGTGCTATTATACATCCAAGTGTTCATGCGGAGTGTGGAGGGCAGCTAAAGTATAGCGTGATATACTGCATGACATTGAGGCGCCGGCGCGATCACTTGCATTGTTTCATCTTAAAATACTCATTTTGTAATACCGTCATTTTTTGTCATACAGATTAGAGTAATACATCATTCCGAACTATAAAGGGTCTACTTTTATTTGTGTAAACTCACAATAACAACAAAATGTTGTGCTATTGCAAAATAAAGAAAACAAACAGGATGCGCTTTCTGCCATCCCTGTCTCCCTGAACAGCAGCTCTTCACATAAATGAACCGACACTCAGCATATAGACTTGCCTCACAGACAAGATATGTAGAAAGCTTGAAACGTCTATTTTTAAACAAACCAGGTTGAATTGAAAAAAAAAAACTTGCTATTTTTCTGACACATTCATAATCATTACTTTTGCCAGTGTTTTGCAACAAGCTTTATGCGTGCACTTGAACATGAGGCATATACCCCCCCCCCAGTATATTTAAGTAATTAAATGAATTTAAACAAGCGATTAGTCGACTAAACAATCCAAAGCATCAACATTTGACAAAATTATATAACTTTATGTATCATTACAAAAACAAATGTCTGCTAAAATGAATCCGTGAATCATTTTATAAGCTAGTTCATTTAAATAAATCAAGTGAGTCTAACTCTTTTAAATGAACATCCAAATTAACCAGTTGGCTACAATGAAACAGACTTCCCAATAATGCAAAAATTTCTGTTTTGTCTGCGGTACTTGTTGGAACACAATGTAGATAATAGTTGCTACTTTTAGTTAGTTTCTCCCCAACGCTGCTAAAAATACTGCAGTAAGGAGGGTTAAAGCTGAAGACGTCTCTCAGGCATAAAGCATCTGATGTAATCAGTCAATAACATAGTCTGTGAGTTCACAAGAGTGTGACCTTTGTACATACACACACAGGCGGTTTGCCTTTCAAAAAAAAAAAGATTTCAGGTGAATCTGAGGACTCTGAAGATGTCGTATATTGTTGGAGAGGATTTTATTTTGGTCATTTCCATCTTTTCATGTTCATTTGCAGTTGCTTTTCAAGCAGCAGACCATGAAATATTCACTAGCATTTAATCTCTACTTAGTGGCATTCACATCTGAGCGGCTCGTTCTTTAAATGCAAGCGTGTGCGTGTACATTGACAATTGCACATTCAGTAGGGATTTCATGTGAATCTCTCAGACAGCTGCCTGCTCGTTGTGTAAGGGGTGACACACAGAATCATACAGGGGCCCAAGGGGGCCCCTGACCTATTTACAGCCCTTACCCTACTGGTCACACTCAGCCAAACACACACACTGAGTTTGTCACATTTCTACAAAAAAATTAAAAACATACACAAATTCAACCTTTCTCGGGATTTGTACCTAAACTGAGGGAGAATGTGAGAATGGATGTGGAAGACTAAACTGAGATCTTTAAGTTAGTAATGGTCCACCATTACAGTAAGCAGAAAATGTTAGTAATTTACTAAACGGAAGTAACATTGTTCAATTAGTTGTCCTGGGGTGCGTTTCCCAAAGCGAACTAGTAGTTCCGTCGTTACAATAGAGTTCAATGGGACTTACAACCATGGTTCACCAACGATGCTTTCGGGAAACTCCTGGTTGACATATCATATGTTCGGCTATCATATGTTCTCTCAGTTGTTATGCTTTCAAATGGCACTATGCCTTTCATGTTAAAAAACAAGCACAAGAAACTAAAATATTCATCAGGCAATGAGGCTCAATTTCCTCTTAAAGGGACAGTTCATCCAAAAATTACAATTCTGTCATCATTTAATCACCCTTACATCGTTCCAAACCTGTATTACTTTATTTGTTCTGTGGAACATAAATTTTGAAGAACTTTTTTTTTTTTTTTTTTCTTTCATACATTGAATGTCATTGGGGTCCAAAACGACATTGAATTGGACCCACTGACTTTCATTGTATGTACAAATAAAACTGAGACTTTTCTCAAAATATCTTGCTTTTATGTTCCACAGTTATGTCATGAATGACATGAGGGTGATTAAATGATGACAATTTTCATTTTTTGCCAACTGCAACCAACGACAGCTCACCCCTCCCTTTTGTGGGATTTGAGAAGCTACGGTGGCCGTCTGGCCGACACAAGACAAAGATTTCGAGATAGCAGAGAGTATATTTGCCAGTCAAGCAATGCGGTTTCTTCTTACTTCTAACAAAGAACGGTCTCTGCTTCTAATAAACCAGACGACTACTACTACTACTACTACTACTACTTCTTCTTCTTTGTGCGTATTCGACGTAGTGATGATGCAAGCTGCATCTAAAAAAACTAATGATTTAGAAGAACAACAACATAGTGATGAAACATGCTCTGTAGAGTGTTTGTCCGTTTAGGGCTGCTGTAGAAACATGCCAGCACAAAATGACGACTTGACATGGAGGGAGGACCCGCAGTGTATGTAGACAGAAATGGCTGATTCTAAGGTAATAAAAACATAACGGTTCATTATGTAAGGTCTTTGTACACCACTGAAAACATAGTTATGCATATTATATTGCATTTCTGTCTATAGATCCTCCCAAATTTTACACATTGCATCTTTAAATATGCATCATGCAGTGCCGCATTCTTCATATACATTCATGACAATGAGATTCCCATGTCACTGCAGCCTCTTCAGATGGTACAGGTCAACCTTTGAAGTTCAAAAGATTTTGAAGTCTTGAATGCACCTCAATGTCCATCCTTTGCTGCAAAAGCAGATGCTGAAAGTAAAGCCCCGGTTAGTTTTGTGAACATGGTCTTTCAGGCTTTGGGCTTTATCTGATCTGTCATAAAGAAATTCATCTCTGTACTGGACTGGTGAAGTGGGAAAGTTCACATGCTTCTCTGTTGTGTAGGAAACCAATTCAAGAAGTTCTTCACCGTATGAACATTTAGAGCTCTTTCAGCTCTGCAAGAAGCTCTGTCTATTTAATAAAACTATAGTAACTTATATTAAGTAACATATATCTTTTACTTAAAAAATAGAATATGTTTATGGATTGTTTTTTTGTTGATTTGTTTTGCTGTTTTATTTTCTTACTCTGGTGTGAAACATCACCTGTATTAGCACAAATGAGGAGGACGCAGGCAGACGAGATCAATAGTTTTCTTCTGGCTGCCCCCTTTGCTTTGGTGCAGAGCCACTTAGTGTGAGCAAGTGAGCCGTGTGTGTGTGTATGGCTGGACATGTATGTGTGTGTGTGTGGCTCACGTGTCCATGCACTGCAGTCTGTCAACTTTGTATTTATACCAACATTAAAGGTCATTTGAGTGAAGAAAGAGGTGTCATCTTTGTCTTATTGCTGTTCATTATATCGGTCTCTTTCACACACACTCATCTGTTTTTGGCCAGCACAGCATTTTGTCTTTATTTTAAGAAATTCTAAAACACTGCAGTGATGTTGGGATGATAAAATGATATTCAAACACACACTTACAAACATTCCTGTAAAGGAATTGTATCCATTTAGGGCCAGATTTACTAAACGGGGCAAATTAGCTTAAGCGCGCAATTCCACAAATGCGCCGATGGGAGTGGCAAGTTTTGCTCGTGATCCACTGATTAGAGTTAGGTCGCAAATGAGCAGAGCTGATGCTCTCATCAGGTGCGGGTCGACACAGGCACAACTTGTTACATGTAATATACGGATAACGTCTTCCTCTTACATTCCAAAGAAATTTATACAAGTGGAAAATAATTTCTCCCTTCTACCACAAGCTCTCTGTTCTCTTCGGTGTCTCTTCCTAGCAGCAACAATTGCAGCCATGTCTCAAAGTGGATTAAGACCAGTGTTGCCAAGTCCAAGGTTTTCCCGTGGAATTAGGCTACTTTTACACTGTTGTCGCGGGTTGATTTAAATATCCGCGGGTTGAAGGGACCCCTAATAAAATGATATTTAGCCCCTGGGATGCAAATTTTACCAGGGAACCCCGACAAAAATGCAGATTTTACCCCCCGGAACGCAATTTTTACCATGGAACCCCTCCCTGAAATGCGATTGGGCTAGTTTTGGGCTAGTTTTAAGAAGCAATTGGGTGGGTTTTGTTGTGAAAACCTGGCAACCCTGGTTAAGACATGCTTTTGACCATAAAATAATGGTGCAAATACCAGTAAATTGACTAGCACAAACATTAGTAAATTGCATTGCGAGATTCATTTAAAGGGTCATGAAACCCCCCTGTTTTACCCTGGTCGTTCACACCTCTGAGCTGCAAAAACTCTGTTAAAATGGGCGTGTAAAGCTCTGGAAAAGTGGGAGTAAATATCCGCGGGTTGAATAAAATGATATTTAGCCCCTGGGATGCAAATTTTACCAGGGAACCCCAACAAAAATGCAAATTTTCCCCGCCGCAATTGCTCTGAAAAATGCAAAAATAACTATTTTTCACTTAATGAATAACAGCACCTTTAGTGTTTTCAATGATGTGCAGCCTATACATATCTGTTTACATCTCAAAAAAAGTGTTTTGGGGTTTCATGACCCTTTAAATACTCTACTCCCATAAATTTTTTGCGTCTGAAAGGGAAACTCCTATAAATGCATATGCAATAAGGTCAGCCACAAAAACAACTCAGTCCATGCCATTTCAGTGCTAATTTTGCACTGTGCGTCTTTAGTAAATCCTGACAGTAGTTTTTAACGCCAAAAGAGGGTTTGCGCTGGCGCAAGCTGTTAGTAAATTTGGCCCAAAGTATTTTATTTTTCCCTGAAGTCCACTTTTAATATTAGTCAAATGTTTCTTGCACAATTTACAGTCACAATTTAGTTCTTAATGACTATTTTTCACTCTTTCTCTGACTGTAAAGCCACCTTTTCACTACCCCTGACAAACGACAAACCAGTTTCATTTCCAATGGAGAGTATAGGAGTTGCGTGTTCAGATCATATGCGTATTAAGGATTTTCGGATCCAATTTGAGCTTCAGCTATATTGATAATCTTTTGCAGCTATACTGTACGTGTGCGACCGACAGACTAATGTGACTTATTCTAATTATTACTATGAGGATGAGGTGAGAATTACTAATATTTTGCACCATAATTTCATAATTATTAGATAATTATTTACATGATTAGTCCTAGAAAATGTTTTTTGTGCATATATTAATAAATGCATTATTCATTAATTTTACCTTGCATAAGCAGAAGGTAATGCTTGCTTCACAACCAACAATCATACGCAAAAGGCTTTAGGATCGAACAAGCTACTTTTTTGCCACTGTAAGTTTAAGGCTTCTGTGTTATGATTGGTTCACTTCCATGTACTTGCTTACAGTTTGCACTGTTGTTTATCAAGTACCTGAATAAATGTTGAAATGTAAATGTGGGCAGACATGTAAATGGTGTTGTGATGTTATAACCATGATAATTTATGAATGTTGCCTTTATGCAGATTAGTTTCTATAAATGTATTTGGTGCTGAAGGAGATTTGCATTGACAGTGTTATGGAAGCATTTACCTAACACAGTACCACAGTTGTTTATGGTACAAACCTTTGATGGTTTAAAGGTTTTGACTGAGGAGAACCACTGTATTTTGTCTAAATAGTACATCATAAATAGTAGATCACACAAAAAAGCGCAATGGCAATCCTGTTTCCCAACCTCTGAGCTTGCAGTTGAACTATGACCCTGTATTGTAAATAGTTTCTTTGTGGTTGCCATGTTAGTTTAGCACCTAGAGATGGAGGCCAGTGCTTTGGGAGTTTAATGTGTACACATGCAGATCTCAGCTCTAATATGAGTCATAGTGACAGATAAATGGGTCAGAGCACAGACAAAAGACCCCCCTGGAGGAAATAAAGGTTATAACTTACTCATGGACAGCTAAGCTCATGCAAAGCTCAAAACACTTGGTTACTATCAGAAAAAAAATATTTGTATTAAATGCAAGTTCAGGCTGAAGGAGGAAGTGCATACATCTTACCACCATTACTAACTCATCCAAAAACACATACCCCCTGTGAAAAAGAAGTGCACTTAGTTTTGAATGTGCACTTCAAATCTTAAAAGTATATTAAAAAACTGTACTTGTAATCTAATATTAATGAAGTAAAAGGCCACTTAAAGGATTAGTTCACTTTAAAATGAAAATTTTATGGCCACACGTCTCCGGCGGGTTAATAAAGGCCTTCTGAAGGGAAGCGAAATATCCATATTTAACAAGTTATAAAGTAAAATATCTAGCTTCCACCAGACCGCCTTCTGTATACAAACTACTTAGAAAGTGTAATGCCTCTTGCAGTTCAAAATGCTACATCCTACGTATTCCATATTCAACTTACGACAAAAGCTAAACTGATGCAATGTCAGTTTTTTTTTTTTTTTTTTTTTTTTACCAGAGACTTACAACAGAAACTACTTTACAATAAATGGATTGCTTACCTAAAAATGTAAATTCTGCCATTTACTCACCCTCATGTCATTCCAAACCTGTAAAATTAGATGTTTAGCAGAAGGTTCATGCTGCTCTTTTCCATTCAATGAATGCAAATAGTGACCGTGAGCTAATAAGTTCTACATTTCAACTCTTTATAAGTAATACAATAGCTTTGTGTGAGGAACATCAAAATTTAAGTCATTATTCACTGAAAATCTGTATTGCTGTTCTGCATATTCAAACTTGCAGCATTGTGATTGGTTACAAAAATCAGGAATCAATGATGGCACAAAGCATCTTGATTCAGCAAGTTTGAATTGGCAAGACTGAATGCATATTTTTTTTATCCCACACTGAAAATAATTTAGGGCACACTTTCACGACAACAATGTACTAAAAGTTTTTCCTTTGCTCTTTTTGCGTACAGATGACAACACTGTCAAAACGATCCCCGTTCACACGGATCTGCAAAACGACTAAAAACTGTATTCTGCTGCCAGGCCAGTAGTTGGCGATATCACTTTGTAAAGAAACACTACACGCATGTAGACTGAACATGTAATACATATGTGCATGATGTCATTGTTATCACAAATTCGCTTTACACAGTTTACACAGAGACGATAACACTATCGTTTTCAAAAACTTGCAATTTGAAACCCGTTTTAAAATATTTGCATTTTCAGGCCCTCAAAATGCAGTTGTCATGTAAATGAATGGCCAAAACGCATAACAAGTTTTCTGTTTTTAGTGTCGTATGAACTGCCCCTTAGAGTAGAAACAATTTTCACTCAGAAATTTCTTGTAAATTTCACAAACCCTTACGAAAATGGCATGTAATTACGGAAGAGGATTAGGGCCAAGCAATAATAAAAAAATAAAACCATCTCGAGATTAAAGTTGCTAAATTTCGAGAAAAAAAGTTGAAATAAAATGTTAAAGGTCCCGTTTTTCATGGTTTTTTGAAGCTTTGATTGTGTTTATAGTGTGCAATATAACGTGTTCATGTTTCGCGTGTAAAAAAACACAGTATTTTTCACATAATTTACTTATCTGTATACCGCTGTTTCCACTGTCATAAAAACGGGCTGATGACTTCCTTGTTCTATGAAGTCCCTCCTTCAGAAATACGTAACGAGTTCTGATTGTGCCAGCGGTTCCTGTGTTGTGATTCGACAGCAGTTTAGCGCATCTTGCCCGGAAAGGTCACGCCTCTTACCATAACGTGGAGATGCACGCGCTCAGTGTTATTGTAAACATGTCTTTAATTTTACCCTATCAATTTGAGCCGGAATCAGACCCGGTGATTGGACTGCGGGATGAAAATAACAGCGTTTCGACGACATGGCGACAAACACACTCTACAAACGCAACTCTTGTGTATTCCTGTGGGCGGAGGTTAGTCAAAAAACTGTTTTAGTGACGTCATTAAAGAAGTAAGTAGAGGGATGTAGTCCAAACTGGCCGTTCGATGTAGGAGACTTCTGTTAAATAAAATATCTCGCTTGGCATTGAACTTTGAGCTTTAAAATTTTACAGATTTTATTTATACTCTAACAACAACATTACACACTAACTAAAGTTTGAAACATGGGATCACGAAGAACGGGACCTTTAAGAATAAACTCGTTAAATTACGAGAAAAAACTCGTTAAATTTCAAGAAAAAAGTCGAGATAAAATGTTGAGAATAAACTCGTTAAATTACAAGAAAAAAACTCGTTAAATTTCGAGAAAAATATTGAGAATAAAGTCATTAAATTATGAGAAAAAAGTTGTTAAATTACGAGAACAAATTCGTTAAATTATGAGAAAAATGTTGTTAAATGTCGAGAAAAAAGTCGAGATAAAATGTTGAGAATAAACTCATTAAAATATGAGAAAAAAGTCATTAAATTACGAGAACAAATTTGTTAAATTATGAGAAAAATGTCGTAAAATGTCGAGAAAAAAGTCGAGATAAAAATGTTGAGAATAAACTCATTAAATTATGAGAAAAAAGTCATTAAATTACGAGAACAAATTTGTTAAATTACGAATTTGTTCTCATAATTTAACGACTTTTTTCTCGTAATTTAATGACTTTATTCTCAAAATTTTATCTCGACATTTAACGAGTTTTTTCTCAAAATTTAACAACTTTAATCTCGAGATGGTTTTATTTTTTTATTTTTGCTTGGCCCTAATCCTCTTCCGTAAGTAATACACTGTATGTATATTAAACATTACATTTTGAAGTAGAAAAACTGAAATAGCATTTTCTTGTAAAACGTACTCCAATAATCCTTGTTTTATTTACAACTTTGAAAAATTATTACTTGACCAGTACTCATATATATCATATGCACAGATATTGGCCCCCGCCCACTGGCCCTTGCACTTTTTTATCACTTCCTCTCCTTGTCTTTCCTTTTCTCTTTTATCTTCCTCTACATCTCTCCATCTCTTCTAGACATGCGTTACACATATACACGCAAAGACAGGGGTATTCCAGGACTTGTGTCGACTGCCAGTTGACTGGAAACACAATCACAGCTGACAGTTATGTGTGTCATGAGGACAATGGCACAGCGGGGCAGAGATGGCAAACGCACAAATCCAGTCACCACATCGATGCACACACAAACAGAGACATCTTCAGCCCCAGATTTATTTACACACACAAGACATTTAATTTGGAAAACTGAAATGTTCTGGATCCATTCACACATCCATTCACACCCACACAAAGCTTACAGTCAAACAGAGGGCTAAACCAGTAAATCCTCAGAACGTCAAGCTAAACTGAGAGAGGTTATTAATATGAGACAGAAGGTTGGCATAATGCCCCAAATGCTATTTGAAAGGGCTATAAAACACAGTCTGGCTCTGAGTCTTTTGATGGAAGGAAAAACTAAATAATTTGAGGGGGGAAAAAAACAGCGAAAAATAAATGTACATTCATTAATTTGGCAGATCCTTTTACCCAAAGCAAAAGTGCATTCAAGATGTACTTTTCATCAGGACTCCATGGGAATCGAACTCACAACTTTGGTATTGCTAGCGCAACACACTACCAATTGAGCTACAGAAACAAAAATACTAAGAAGTCACTGGAAAAGGTCTGAAAAACTGAATGACCTTGGCATCTACCTCTTTTTGCCCTAATATGATGGCAACACACCCCCAAAGTAGGCAACAGACACCCTGGTCTGACCTCCCTCCCCTCCCCTCTCCATGTGCCTGGCTCTTTTTATAGCAGACCATATTCATTAATAGAGAAGGTTCCTCCCAGGAGAACAAAGCTCATTACAGAACTGCACATCCTTTGGGTGCTCTCAGGATTCTCATGTGGGATCTTTCTCTGGCAGGTCGGCACCTTTTCCTGATTTGGATGGCTTTGGCAAGAATTCCCCACCTCAATCTCTGCTCTTTCCTAACTTAACCACTCCACAGAGATGGTAGGACAGAGAAACATCCATCCCTTAATGAGTTTTTCTAATGCGAGCCATTTGCTATGTCACCTCTACAAATAAATTCAATGTTTCTTTCATTACGGAGATATCAAGATATATCCAAATTTTTCAACACACAATGGAAAATTAGATAAGCTCATAGCTTTGTTTACTTCATTATGCATTAGAATAAGACAAATTTTGACTTCCCTGAGGAATTTCAAGTTTGTTTAGCTCAACTGGTAGAGCGTTGCGTTGGCAATACCAAGGTTGTGGGTTCGATTCCCAGGAAAGACACAAAATGTATACTTTGAATGCACTGTAAGGGGACATTAAAGGATTAGTTCTCTTTAGAATGAAAATTACCCCAAGGTGGTTTCACCCTCAAACCATCCTAGGTGTACAGTGGCATGAAAAAGTATGTGAACCCCTTGCAGAATCTGTGAAAATGAGAATTATTTTAATAAAATAAGAGGGATAATAAAAAATGCATGTTAAAGATGAATCTCAAAATCCTACAGTCACTGCTGGAAAGGGTTCAAATATGCAAAAATGCTTGAAAACTGATGAATCTGCAGGAGCTGGAGGATTTTTCTGAAGAACAGAGCTCAGTTTAACTGCTCAGGACAAACAAGAGACTCATGAACAACCATCACAAAACATAAAAACAGTCGTGGATCATCAGGTAACCACACACAGTATTGAGAATCAATGCTTCACATACTTATGAATGGGGTTATTTTAATAAATTCAGCTATTGTTTTGTCTTGTGAACTAAATGCAAACATATTTTATGTAAAATATCTTACTCAGGACAGTACTAAACAAAAAATAACATGCATTTTTTATTATCCCTCTTATTTTATTAAAATAATTCTCATTTTCACAGATTCTGCAAGGGGTTCACATACTTTTTCATGCCACTGTATTTGACTTTCTTCTTTCTGAAGAACACAATCAGAGTTGTATTAACAAATATCCTGACGCATCCGAGCTTTATAATGGCAGTGAATGGACGAGTATGAAGCTCAAGAAGGTGCATCCATCCATTATAAACGTACTCCACACGGCTCCCGGGGGGTAAATAAAGGCCTTCTGAATTCTGAAATCTGAATTCGATACGAAAATATCCATATTTAACAAGTTATAAAGTAAAATATCTAGCTTCCGCCAGACCACCTTCTGTATTCAACTTACGAAGTGTAAAACTCTCAACGTTCAAAATGCCTTCCGTATTCAAATTACACAAAAGCTAGATATTTTACTTTATAACTTGTTAAATATGGATATTTTTTTTAACCCCCCGGAGCCGTTTGGAGTACATTTATGATGGATGGATGCACTTTCTTGAGCTTCACACTTGTGAACCCTGTTCACTGCCATTATAAAGTTTAAATGAGTCAGGATATTTATTAATATAACTCAGATTGTGTTCATCAGAAAGAAAAAAGTCATATACACCTAGGAAGGCTTGAGGGTGAGTAAAGCTTGGTGTAATTTTCATTTTAAAGTGAACTAATCATTTAACTTTCAATGTATTTTTTTGCATTAAAAAAATGCAAAACGCAAACAACAGAATGGAGAAAAATTTGAACTCACCTGAGAGCCACTTTTTTAGATCTGCATGCTGGAGACTGCTAAAAATATTAATCTTTATCAGCGCGTGTTTACATAGAAAAAACTATAGAAAAGTAGCGCAGTGAAATGCAAAAACGTGTTCTGTGTGAACGACCCCTAAAACATTTTAGAAAAAAGTCCATGCCAGTTGAATAAATGTAATCTCACAGAACAGCTGTATTTGACATAGCGACACTTTTAAACTCCTATCTATCACTCAGCACCCAGGAATCCTTTGCGGTGACCTGTAACGTGTTACATTTTGAGCCGGTGTCAGATAATAAGCTGTATAATTGGAGCAGGGTCACTGTTGGCAGATACGCATCTTGAACAAACAGCAACCACATTTATCTGACTGCTGCTATGTACGTTATGCGGTTGCAAGTGCCAGTGTGTGGTTCTGTTCCTTGTGTGTGTTATATACTGTGTGGAGAGGGATTTGTATCATTATCACTGAACAATTATATTCTAAATATAACCATGCGTGCACTCTGACGCACACACTTACACAGTGACCCTCAGGCCTATAAAGTGTTTTGCAGTGTATAGCAGAGCTGAAGTATGCAGATAACCCAAATTTCATCACTGTCAGTGAAGACAGAGGACCGGGTGCCTGAAATCAAAATGTAAAAAGCCTCAACTTTCTAGCCTGTCTAACCTTTACCACCCAGCTCCATAACACAGTAAACTAGTGTAAATAGCTTTTATTTATAGGGCACCCGCAAAGTCATTTCACTCCAGACCGCTTTGTGAACGAGTGGCAATACAAGGCAGGCTTTGCTAAAAAGTTGGTCCTCAAGAATGGATCTGTACCATCTGTTCGTGATCCAGCTTCACATCCAGAAGAAGTAAGTGTCACACTGATTTTTCATTTCAGTCTATGTGCCTCTTAGCCAGTTCCACAACAAATGTGGCTAAAGCTATTGTTGTCATAGAGACCATATATCTGTCCTCTATTTTAAACCTTGTTTATATACTATATAACCACACGTTTGTAAAGAACAGTGTAAAAGCTGATTATCTTGAAAAACTGTATACGCTTTCTGTAAAGGACAAAATGCTATGCTTATTTGCAAAGGCCAGCACATTTATCCACTAACCATTGAACAATGTAAGGCTGAACACCGTTACTAACAATTGTCATTTTGGCTGCGTGAGATTCTCCAGCTTTGTTGTTGTTGAGCAACTGAAGTGCGAGCTGTTAAAGCTCCACCCTCTTCTGGAAAGGGAGCGGGGAGCAGCAGCTCTTTTGCACTTAAAGGGTTTGTTCACCCAAAAATTAAAATTCTGTCATTAATTACTCACCCTCATGTCGTTCCACACCTGTAAGACCTTTGTTCATCTTTGGAACACAAATTAAGATATTTTTGATAAAATCCGATGGCTCCATTGACAGCAAGATAATTAACACTTTCAGTGCCCAGAAAGCTACTAAAGACATATTTAAAACAGTTCATGTGACTACAGTGGTTCAACCTTAATGTTATGAGGCGACGAGAATACTTTTTGTGCGCCAAAAAACAAAACAAAAAGACTTTATTCAACAATATCTAGTGATGGGCGATTTCAAAACACTGCTTCATGAAGCTTCGAAGCTTTACGAATCTTTTGTTTCGAATCAGTGGTTCGGAGCGTGTATCAAACTGCCAAAGTCATGTGATTTCTGTAAACAAGGCTTTGTTACATCAGAAGTGTTTCGAAATTTCAATGGTTCACCACTGGGGGGCGTGACTTTGACAATTTGATACACGCTCCGATTTTATCAAAAATATCTTCATTTGCGTTCTGAAGATGAACGAAGGTCTTACGGGTGTGGAATGACATGAGGATGAGTAATTAATGACAGAATTTTAATTTTTGGGTGAACTAACCCTTTAAAAGGACACACACAAAAACGGCGTGTTTTTGCTCACACCCAAACAGGGACAAATTTGACATGCTATAATAAATGATCTGTGGGGTATTTTGAGCTGGGGACATCAGAGACTTATATTGCATCTTGTGAAAAGGGGCATAATAGGTGCCCTTTAAATAAATATTAAATATCATCCCACATAATTACATCCAGAAATATTGTGTATCAATCAAGCATTTGGTAGCGTATCAAGTGTTTGTTTGCACTTTATTTTACAGTATGTGCACTTGTGTGTACTTACTGTGTACTACTTACCTAAGAAAGTACTGGGAAATATAAGGTAACTACATGGGTTAAGGTTAGGTTTAGGGGTAGATTCAGGGTTAGTACCTAGTTATTACCCAGTTATTGTACAGTAATTACTATGATAAGTACATAGTATGTACATGGGGAACAGGACTGTAAAATAAAGTTGGTAACACTTTATTTTACAGTGTCATTGTTACATATGTTACATGTATGTACTATAGTAATAACTATAAATTATGCATAATTACATGCAACTAACCCTAAACCAAACCAAACTCCAATTCTCACCCTATAGTAAGTACATGTAGTTGCTTAATATTACTCAGTACTTATATGTATAATTACAGTGTAACAAAGACACCTAAAAATAAAGTGTAACCATAAAGTTTTATCCAAGCATTTAGGTTAATGTGTTAATATGACAGGCTAATAATGCATTATTAAAATGAGTATGAGTGGAATTACTTATTTACTCACCCTCATGTCGTCATGTTCTTTTCAAACCTGTAAGCTTTTGTCCATGTGTGTCTATATCTGTTAAGCAGACAAAAAAGCACCATAAAAGTAAAGACTTGTGGACATTACTCACCTGAAGGTAATGACATTTTTGGGTCAATTATCCCTTTAAGAATCAATTTAGTATGGTCTTCATAGCATATGGCTTATGTAATACATGTAATTTGACAGCATTTGTACTGGGACAGCATTTGCTGATGTCAGAACAAAAAATTGTGAGTCATCCAACATGACATCAGTTATCCAGTGTGGTTTACCACTTTATCAGCAGTGTGAAATCAAATGACCGGATGACAGACGTCTCTTTGCACAGTCACCCAGAGGCAGTGCATTGAAGACAAGGTAAGACACTATGACAAGATGCAAGAAAACATTCATGATATGAATAATGCATTCAGACAAAAGTGGGGACAGGGACTGTTAAAGGCATGTTCTGCGTCCTGGTTTGTTTGCATGGTGAAATGAGACAGATCTTACTGCACTGGATGTGCTGCAGTGCATGTGTGTGCTTTATTGCTGCATTATGTCACAGTGGGCGTGCAAGTGTCTGAAGAACTTTTGTTCTCTTCTTTTATGTTCTCTTCTCTATAGCTTGAAGCGCTGAATCAGCAGAAGCTTCCAGCATAATGAAAGCCACTGACCCAACCTCTCGCTCTCTCTCTCTCTCTTGCTTTAAGGGAGACCAAGGAGTGTCGAAACATGAGGTGAGTCGTAACACTAGTGAATTAGAAGTGATCTATAGAGGTCAAATCACATCATACATGATCACCATCCTCCTGGGGTGACAGGAGAAGTTAAAATATATAGGATACGGGGGGGAAGCTACCTCAATTTGTAGAAAAAAATAAATAAGGGAAAATTACATCAAAGTTTGAGATGCATAGCACAAAAAAAAAAAATGCAATCCAATTAGATGTTAAAACAAAATGACTTACACCCTGGTCTCTCCTCCATCATTCTGCATGGTAAATATTAAGATCACTGGTGTGTGTAATAATGGCCTTATTCAAAAACATGGTTTCCCTGAAGGGAAGTGAAACAAGCTTGTAAGAAACTCACTTGAGAAGAAATTTTGGATCAGTGTTTATTGTTATCTAACTAAAACTATTAAAAATGACTTTCGTTAATTGAAATAAAGGTTAAATATCAGATTGAAAACTTAAACTTAATGAAAATAAAAGTGATTAAAAATAAAATAAAAATAAATCAAAGCTAAATAGAATTAATAATTAAAAAAACTAATTCCAAAACAACATGACAAAATTACTAAAATAAAATGTAAAATAAAATTAAAATGAAAAAATATATACAATATACAAAAAAAGCTAATTCTAAATATGAATAAATGCTTTAATAGTATATAAATAATACTAAAATAACACTTTATTGGATCTAATACATCAGTTTATTGCATAACGTGACTGTAAAATTCTGTCATTTACATCATTTAGAATGTTTAACCAAGCAGATCTCGTCCCCCATTGACTACCATAGTATTTTTTTTCCTACTATGGTAGTCAATGGAGGGCAAGATCTGCTTGGTTACAAACATTCTTTCAAATATCTTCCTTTGTGTACTATCCCTTTAAAGATGAAGTGTGTATTTTTTCAAAGTTAGAATATTATGTTCTCTTATATCTAGTTTAAACGGCAGCATTGGCTCAACCAATGGCGTGAATTTGGGGCAGTACTATATATATATATATATATATATATATATATATATATATATATATATATATATATATATATATATATATATATATAAATACGTGAACACACAGAAATTAAAACCGCATTCACCAACTCATTTTAGAGTGACTTCAAAAATGCATCAAATCAATCCAGCTTTGGTAAACTATTCTGCTATTTAGCACACAAGCCTGTTTCAACCTACTGCTAGGAATAATCTGTTCATCGAAAGCCTCTGGTGAAAATACTGTAATAGTGTATAAAAGTAGCATGGATCTGTGTTCACATGCACATGAAAGCTTCTGGGGGTAGCCGAGAGAAAGAGAGAGAGGTGGGGTTAGGAAGCTCGCCCTGTGCTGCAGGCGTGTGCTAAAAACAGGTCTGTTGTTCCGTGCTTTCAGGATCAATATGAGAACAGAGTGAGCTATGAAGAACCGAAGATTAAAAGGCGTATATCCCACTGATGGGCCCATCACTCATTCTTGAGGGAATTAAGTATTGATTTGGATGAAAATATAATTGTTTTGTGGGCGAGGCTGCGTGCTTGTGTGCAAGCGCTCTGCAACTTTTGGAAAAAGTAATGGCCTACAAATATGAATATAGTATTCCTATCCGTTATCTGTTTATGACAAAAAAATACAGGTTTTACCTGACAGACCTTTACAAAACTACAGGTTTTACTTTATCTAAAAATAAAAGAATTATGTTTAAAGTCACCATGAAATCATTGCACATGACTTTCATTTTTTGTAAGTATTGTCTGCAATGATGACATGTTGGTGGTTGGACCTTATTTTAGTATTTATTTGTTATTTTTTGAACACAAATCTTCTCTGGGGATTGTAATGTTGGCTCCCTGAGTTTGTTATGGCATGAAAGCCCTCATCCTCCTGAATCTAATGTTATCTTTCCTAAACATGTGCTGGTTAACTTTAACCCTAACCATTAATCCACGGCTTGGCATGAGAGTGTTCCAGGCTGGCTTTCTGATAAACACTTGCGCTTTTGGCTTTTCCTTTTTGAGATGCTCAGTGGGACTAGAGATTTACCATTACAAGACTGACCCAAATTGGTCAGATCCTATTATAAGTTAGCCTGAGGCTGCTGATGTTTGAATGAGAGAGGCGTCACGGGCCGAGCTCCCTGGGAAAAACATGGTGTGTTCAAAAGGTAATATGGTCATTTATGCAGAAAATAACCTGAATTAAACTTAACAGGGATGTTAGTAACTCTTTAGCTCATGAACTTTCAGCAATGTTTATGTTGGTTGAAAACTCTCATATAACGGCTGGAGGATTTTATCAAAGATGATCAAATAAAATTTAAAAGAAAACTCTGTCATGCTTTACATTAACTTACAATATATTGTTTAGTTATCAGGGGCTGGTTGCACCAGCTTTGCGTTAGTTTTGACGTAAATGGGCACAAAGTTACAACTTAAGCACTACTAAATATTTTTGTGTTGCACCATTAAACCTAGTTGAAGCGTAACTCTAGGTAAACACTAAATATTTACGGAAGCCTTCTATCAGGAGTAACGGTTGGACTGACTGAACTGCATCAATTAAGCTCTTGTTTTACCTGACAGACTTCATTCTTTACACATATATGATGCTGCTGACATTTACACTCTCTTACATTTTAAGAAAGAGAACATTATGTGAAAAGATTACTTTGTTAGCCACTCTTCAACACGAACCCGTTAAACAGCGCGCCGCCGTGTGCATCGGTCCCATCACTCCGTGTTGTGCATGTCAAATAAAAACCGTCATAATCAATAAATGTCATTTCTTATGTTTTTTTCTTTTTGTATCAGTATTTATTTATTGATCCTTATTAATTTCTGTTAGTTTCTGAATGTTATTTACATATAAAAACATTTATGATTAAGTAGTAGGCTATTATATTTAATGGAAACTTATTTTTACTGTTAGCTATGTGAGGCAAAATAAGTCAGAATGAAGGATAAACTGAAATTCATGGAATTTCAACAACTTCTGCTCAGGTATTTGAAGGATCACTGAGGGTAAACGTCATATTATGCGACTATGCATTACATTACGGAGACCTTACGAGCTACTAGCTACGTTCTGCCTTAAGAACAAACGGTGCAACCGAATAAAGTACAGAGTTAGTTACAAACTAGCTAGTAGTTACTAAGTCACTAGTATGAACTTAACGTTCCAATTTAAGAAAGAACTTACGAACGGCTGGTGCAACCCTACCACAGAAACTTAATAATGTATTCTTATGTTGTTAGTGCAAGTGTCAAAGACAAATTTACATCTATATCAGACTGAATAGACAAGATAATCGCACATGTTTAGGATCCAAAACTCTTTGCCATTATGTCCTTGTCAGGGTTATGTTTAAGTCTGCCTAGTTTCATTATGTTTTAGTTTTTGTTTTCTGTTACCGTTTTGCATGTGTTCCTGATCATTACTAGGCCCTGCTTCCACCTTGATATTAAGATGTGTTTTGGTCGATCGGATCATAAGTGGATGATGCTAAATATAGTTGTAAACGGGTTATAAAACATTTTGAGTTTGTCTACTTTCGACCTCTTTGAGAAGTAGTTGAAAACACATTTGACCGAACAACTGCTAAACTCTCCACCTACTGAACTAATGCGTAAAAATGATAGGAAGCACGCTAGTCAGACGGGATTTAAACTTTGTCGGCTGAAGACCCAAGTTTGGTTTGAAGACGAAAAATGTACCAAGCACAATGTTCTCTCACCATTTTTGATTTCTAACACACACTCACTGCATTCGGCCAGTCTTGAGGCTGTCAGAGCAGAAACGAAAACTATTGCTCTCTGTGTGTTTTTCCGTCACCTCCAATCAAGTTCATATGTAAATTGCGTGAGCTTATTGTCCATTAGATCGAAAGATTTGAAAAAAAGAAAAAAAAAACATACATTTACCCGCCCATAGACCCTCCCCTTGAAGAAATCAGGACAGAAGTGGTCGAAAGTGGACAAAAGAGAGATTAAAATACCAGGTAAAAATGGATATGTATCCCCCTCGTCCACTTGTGATCCAATTGACCAAAGTGCATCTTAACACCAGGTCAAGACCAGGGCCTTAGTCTTCCTGGTAGTTAATTAGTTAACACCTCTTTCTGTTCCTGTTAATTAGGTGCCGAAGAACATGTTTTAAAAAAGATGTAATAATAATTTGTCTAATTGTTGTCCTGTTGTCTTTATATTTCATGGTTGTTATTTTATGCTTTTCAGCTCTAAGTATCTCCATGGGTTTTTTTTTATAAATTTTTGTTCACACTTGTCATGTTTGGTTCGATTAAAACGAACTCTGGTGCGATTGCTAGGGTGCTTTCACACTTGGTTCGATTGCCTGGACCGAACCCCAAGTTCAATTGCTCCCCCGCTCCCCTGCACCCAACTGGACTGTGTTCACATTATATTATTTGAGTCCGACCCGCGGTTCGTTTGCGTCATCAAACCAGCAGCTGTTTACTACGTTGCTTAGTAACGATGGTAGGGGAGAGTGGGGTGATTTGTGCAAGGGGGGAAGTAGTTCCACCCATTGTTTCTGGAAAACCATAGAAGAAATTGGTCATGTGACCACAGAATTTTGAAAAGCCATCCATTTTACTCATCCTCCAAAGAAGAGAGACACATGGCATGAGAGGAAAGCACATTTTAGCTAAAAAAAAAACCTGTTTTTTCCCTTTCAAAGTAAAATTTCTATGATCAAGGTTTTTTGATTGTAGTGTCTGAACAATTATAGCTAAGTTTGAAAAATTTCACACATGTTTTAGTACTTTAGCAGGCTACACAATGAGTCTATGCAGTTAGCATGATGTTAGCTCTTAACTGCTGGATCATGCTAGTTTTTCAAACTTGTGGGTCCGGGGTGATTTGTGCCAGAGGGCCTGGGTTAAGTTGTGCCAGTGGTACAACTCACCCCCACGTATGATTATTTTCAATATATTATTAATTTGTAATTGTACATTGTACTCTTACATTTTAGCAGTTAAACTATGTGACATTCTTGATTTTAGACCAAAACCCATCATGCCACGCACTTATAAAACACACTTTCTGAAGATGAAAAGCATGAAATGGTCCAATGTTGTGCAAAAGGCATGAAAACAACTAATATTGTGTGAAAACTGAATGGAGATTATCGAATCATCATAAGATTTGTGAGTGATTTAGAGCACAGCAGAACTCGGTCAGATAAAGGCTTATTAATGAAAGTTCCTGTCAAAAAAAATTAATTCCGTATTAAAAGGGCAGCTATAAAAAAAGCCAGTGTTCAGCAGCAAACAGGTATTTTCATCTTCAGAAAGATCCTTCCTCCCCATTTTGCATGAAAACTGTGACTTGCTTAATACATGTGGAACAACCTCTAAGTAGTGTTTCCATAGACCTGGCAAATTATTTTGTCTGAGATTGATACCAGTTATAAGACATGGATAAATAAACAAACAAACATTTTCTTAGGAAAAACTAAAATCTGAATGTTTATTCTACTGAAATCTTACTGATATGTCACTTGCATAATAATTTGTAACGTGGCGTATTCTTATGTTATTCTTGCCATAATTGACAGACAGCGTTCTATGTATGTCAACAGGCATCTATTGCCAAAGCCTTTTTGCCTGAAATGATTCACAAATATCATGATTGTGTATTTAAGTTTTTTGTGTTTTCCCAAAAACTACAAAATATGACTTAGCCTATTCCAACAGTTTAATAGAGTGACAATATCTAAATAAACCTTAAATGAGTAATTTTGTATTGAATTTGTCTTGATTTCATATAGCATTACAGTTCATAACATTAAAATGTTCTGTTTTACTTCAAAAATGACTGGCACAAATTACCCCTACGTATTCTCCCCAAAGGCACAACTTACCCGACTGTTACGTAACAGGGGTCAAGTTGTGCCACGAGACCACTTCGTTCTTTGGAGGTCTATTTAAACAAATACAGATTTATTATCAGAAGGAGTTATCACTGGCAGTTTGAGACTCACTGTATCCTGAAATATCCATGTACATTCTTAACTCTTGTTAGGCAACTACTGCCGATGGCCTAACTTTAAAGTCACTTTGAGTAAAAATCTGGCACAAGGGCACCTTTAATTATCAAGTGTAAAAAAAATCTGTCTGTTCATTGTTTCGTGTTGTCTTTATATTTCATGGTTGTTGTTTTATGCTTTTATTCTAAGTATCTCCGGCTCTTGTGTTTTTCATTGATTTTGTTCAACGGCCTTGCGTTTATTGAATTAGAAGGCGAGCAGAAATGAGAAAAGCTACGCTACAGCTCTCTGTTTGCAGCACGTCAGTCACGCTCGTCGGGAAAGTGAGTGAAACACACACACAAACACACATTTTTATCAAATTATACGGCATTAATAGCGGTTCACTTCCGCAATTCGATACGTTTTCATTCATATCAGAAGCGAACCGTACCGGAGTTCACTTGAAACCCCTTAGTGGACTCGGGTACGGTTCGCGGGTGCGCACCCGAGTTCAGAAGACCGTGTTCACATCATCCAAACGTACCGAACTCTGACGTCAATCGAATCCGGGTGCGCACCAAAAGTGCTAATGTGAAAGCACATGGTGCGCATCAAACAAGCAGACCGAGACCGCTGAAAAGATGGGTCTCGGTCCGCTTCCAAACGAACTCTGGTGCGGTTTGAATTGATATATGAATGCAACACGGACCAAAGACATGTAAACTAACCAAAAACAGAAAAGATAAGGACAGAAAAAGGACCGAATCCTCATGCATACCGGTTTTTCTCGTTACAGCCGCGAGTTTGCCCATCACAGGCATCGGACGTGAGTCTCCACGCAGCAGATCATTTATGTGTGTGATGGAGGGATTCCCGCCGCTGTTTTGACTCCTTTACACATTTTATAAGCACTTCACAAGTTCCCAGCTGGCCAAAATACCATCATATGCAGGCTACGTTCACACAACAAGTGCATTTATCCCAGCACACAGCATTGTTTTGAATGTTCAGTTAGTTCCGTTTTAAAATAGGCAATACGTCATAAAATCCGACCAATCAAGTTGTGAACGTATCCCTGTGCCTTTAGGTTCGGTATCTTTTGATTTGGTGATAAAATTGCCAGTCTGAACGCTAATCGGAACAGGACTAAATTGGTTTTTATTTTTGGTCCGGACCAAACGAACTGAACTACAAGTGTGAACTGCAAGTCACCCTAGTATTAAAAACTGAATTTGTTTCTCTACTCTTTCATTGTGTGCTTTGTTACAGCCACACGTGACAGAACCCTCAAATAGTACTTTATTACACTATACTTATTATAAAGTTGTTACTAAAACTAAATATTAAAAACAGTATATTAGAATGATTTCTGAATGCATGAGACATTGACGACTGCAGTAATGATGCTGAAAATTCAGCTTTGCATCACAGGAATCAATTACATTTTAAAAATATATTCAGAGAGAAAAGATCTATTTTAAATTGTATTAAAATTTTAATGCAACAATATTTGAATAACATAAATGCCGCCTTGGTGAGCATAAGAGATATCTTTCAAAAACATAAAAAAAAACCTTTTGTAGTTACTTTATAGACCTGCTCACATTTGGTTACCCTAATTATGGTTTTGACATGTTAAAGAATAGCATTATGACCTAATGTATTTCTTTTGTAACTAAACTGTAACTTTCACCTTGAAGTCAGATCTTATTACATTCAAGTAATAATTATCTCCCAAAGAATAAAGAGTCAGTGAGAAGGAACTCAACAAGACCAGATCAACCAGATCAGGTCAAACATGTTTCATCAAGCCTTAGATGACAAACGCAAGACTGCTTACTCATGGCTCCATATTGGGTAAAAATTTGTCAGATTAGATAATGACACGCACTTACAGTCTTAAATGCAATTGTAGAACATTTATACACTTTTATACAATTTGTAAGTTACAAACCATAAAGGTTTGCCAACATAAAAGCTTTGAAGTTAGATCTCTCCTTAAAATGTACGTTATAGATTGAAGAACAGGCTATAAACCTGCTTTGATCTTCCCCTCTTTATAAATATGTGCTGGTATCCATGGAGAGCTCGTCATTGTCACTGGTCATTATTTTGTCAAGAGCCCTATAGTTACCCTTAGTAACCGTCTGGGTGACAGAGGAGTCTGAATAACAAACTAAAGAGAAGACATTGTGTGCATCTCAGAGTAACTACAACCCTGAGGGCTTATGCATGCTCTTCATTTAGCTAAAACTAACACTACTTTGGATTATTTGCCATATTTGTCCTTCGTATTGCTTTATATTAAGGGTCAGTATGTTAACTTTTTTACTTCTCCAGCACTGGAGGATAAATCCTGTTTCTTAGTTTGAAATCTGTCACTTTTCAACTTTTCAGGACTGACTTCAAAGTGGACTCACCCTTTACAGTAAGTTCTTTTCATGTTTTTTTTCCCATTATGAACCATAATGGTGCAAAACTTAACAAAATTGTTATTTAAAAAAAGGATTTAAGGTAGTAGGCTGAATGTTTTATGAGAGCACTTCAACCGCTGTGGTTTCTCAGCTGTGCCCACAAAAGCTTTTTTAAATGGAGACTGTCATAGTGCGTGGGGGGAAGGCACTTTTTCCTTTTGTTATGCCTTTGTGCCGACAAACTTGACAGGTGAACGATATGAGTGCAGATGAGGAATATATTTTGCATGGTCGTAATGATCGTTAATTAAAACGGGTATATTAAAATGATTTTCCTGTTCTTGCTGGTATCCATTATAATGATTGAGACTAATTGGTCTTCATGGCCTCTTTAAACATAATACAATCCATTTCTGCTATCTTAGCTGACAAATGATATGCGCTGTTGAAAAAAAAAAAAAGAATTCATAATCATGTTTCATATCTTTTCATTGCTTTTGGTTGGACTCTTTCATGATTTATGGTTAATATTTTAGAGTTTTGAGTATGTATTAAAGTCATGAAATCTGAACTGACCCTATTTTGTGAATGAATCATCAGTGCACATTATTCCAAGAACAAAATAAAATATAAAATAACACACAATCCAATTAATTCTCAATGGATCGATTCAAGCCCCATTTTGCATTTATTCTTGTAAATTATCCTGCTCACTCAAAAAAAAAAAAATGATTTTTTGATGCTGTTCATTTTATTTTGATTCAACACAATTGTAGGTTTCTGGTTCAAATGTGATTGCTTCATGTTAAATTGACTTGAAACAGTTACTCTTTGACTTAACTTGATGTTTTCATTTTGAAATAACATGTTTCAATCAAGTAACCCAATCAAACAGGAATTTCACTTCCCATCATGCTTTGCAGAGGGGCTGAATTGGGCTGAATGTTGAAGTAAAGTTTTTTTGTATGCATTTTTAAGCAAGATGAGAAGATGGGGAGACTTGTTAATGTTCAATGTTCTATTATATTTGTATTTGTATTTAAAAGTTTGTTATGTTAGTGGTTTTAGGGGTTACCATTGTGGTAAAGTATTAATTTACTCACCCCCATGTCATCCAATTCTTTTGTTTATGCCTTTCTTCCTTAAGTCGAAAAGAAATTAAGGGGTTTGAGGAAAACATTCCAGGATTTTTCTCCATATAGACTTTAACAGCTTCCAAAGGGTTGAAGGTCAAAATTACAGTTTCAGTCCAGCTTCAAAGGGCTCTACACGACCCCAGCCAAGGAATAAGGGTCTTATCTAGCAAAACGATCAGTCATTTTCTAAAAAATAAAAAGCAAGTGTTTACAAAGCGAATGTGCAAACACTAAGTCAAACGCCCTTTACAAAACAACAATGTCGGGCGATTTCGAAGTTGTAGGAGAAAACGAGATGGAGTTTTTCGCTCTACCATGGTACTTCCGCCTACATCACGTGTGACCTTTCCAACGTGATTACATAATGTGTGGCAGATCGCAGAACAGTGCTAGACGAGCATTTGTGATTAAAAGGTATATACGTTTTTAGTTTTTTTTTTTTTTTTTTTTTTTTTTAGAAATGACAGATTTTTTTCACTGGATAAGACTCTTATTCCTCATCTGGGATCGTGTACAGCCCTATTTTGGTGCAATTTGGACCTTCAACCCATTGAACCCCAGTGAAGTCCACTATATGGAGAAAAATCCTGAAATGTTTTCCTCAAAAACCTTAATTTGTTTTCAACTGAAGAAAGAAAGACATAAACATCTTGGATGACATGGGGGCCAGTAAATTATCAGGAAATTTTAATTCTGAAGAGAACTAATCCTTTAATACAAAAGTAAAATGGATTGTGAAGTATGTTGACTTTAATATAAGTGCATTTAGCTCTCATATATTCTGTTTAAATCAATGTGAAACAAAACCAAACAATTAGCACTGGTCATATGCCAGCACAGATCTGCTCTCCGAGAATGGAAAAACAAAGATTAGCTTTGACTCAATCATTAACAGAGATCTCATATGTGATGCCCAAAGGCATGGATGAGCTGGTCCAAGGTAAATATTACCACATAGATCTGGTATGAGCAGAGCAGAGGGGACAAGGAAGAGGAAGAAATTGGAACATTTTATACTGAAACAAAAATGTTGTCTTAATTAAAGATAGCTGAGGTAATGTTTGAGGGGATGTTTGAGAATATCAACAAGTTGACACTGAGGCGTTAATTAACTGTCACACACACACACACACACACACACACACACACACACACACCATAAACCATAAACATTTAGCAATCATAATAATTGATATACTCAAGAAATTTTTAACAATGTCTTACAAAGACTTCAGTATCAACACCTGTACTCAGACTTTAACTAATCAAACTTCTGTGACTAAAGGATATAAACTTAAATAGGACAATGAAAAATGCTTAAGGTGGTTTTAATATCTATCACCAACCCTGATCAGTTACACCAAGGCCAACAACATCTGATTTAAGACCAGACACTGATAGTTTATTTTCAATCAATTTCAAGCTAATAGGGCAGATGAAACAGGGAGATTTAGAGTTTTATCGACAGGGGCTCTATTTTGCTTTATTCAAACCCATTACTCATCCAATGAGTAATGACCCAAACAGGCCAAAACCAGCCTCCTCACCTTTAACTGATGAACACTGTGGTGGAAGTGCTTCATCAAAGCTTGTATCTCTTATCCTGCTGTGGACTTGGTCTCTCTCACTTTCTCTCTCTCTCTCTCTCTCTCTCTCTTAATACTGGAAGGGCCTGTTGCATAAAAGCATCCTGACCATGTCTTTAAAAAGAAGTTTCTTGCATGTTATATGTTTGGTAACAGTTCTTTTAACCCTAATTGAAGAAGTGTGTAGCTTTTCATTTATTAAACAACCACAGGAAGACACATCATGGCTAAATTCCAGAATGACAAAGCCAAGATTCATCAGGCTAAAACTGTGAAAGAATGGTTGGGAGGGAGCATGAAGAATCATTTTCACACATGAATTGGCACCTCTGTGTCCAGACCTTAATTTCATTGAAAGTCTTTGGGATGTGCTGGAGTAGACTTTAAAGAGTGCTCACCTCTTACATTGTCAATTCAAGATCTTGACCAAAAATTGATGCATCTGTTGATGGAAATAACATCACAACATTTATTTCCAACAAGAGGTGCATACATTTTTGGTCAAGATCTTGTTTTGACAATGCAAGAGGTGAGCACCCTGTAAAGTCTCGGGTTACAATTGTAATCATGGTTCCCTGAGAAGGGGAATGAGACACTGCTTCTCGTTGCCATGCCATTGGGTCTGCCTGCATGTCTCCTTCAGACAATGAAGTTGACGAGGTGTACTACGGGCGCTCTGCTTATGACGTCATGGGCTATCGGCAGCCAATAAAATAGAAGTGTTTTCACACATGCTTCAGACACCGGATACATTGATGGCATCCCCATAGCGTCGATCCAAGACACCGTGTCTCATTCCCCTTCTCAGGGAACCATGGTTACAGTCGTAACCTGAGATGTTTATTAACCGCAACAGGGCCAACAGTTAAATAGCAGACCATTAAAATGTATTTTAAGTTTTAATAAAATTTTGCTATGTGCTTTTGTCATTTTTATTATTATTTTTTATTTGTATATATATTTTTATTTTTTTATTTAGCTTTCATTATTTTAGCACTTCAACTTCAACTTATTTAATCTATTTTTTAATAGTTTTACTTTTAGTTAACAAAACCTAGTCCTTAATATAATTTGGGATGTTTCATTTCATTTCGTAACACTTTAACAAAGGGTAATTAACACTTTAATAATGTATAAATTATTTACCTATGTAGACAGAAAGATGGGTCACTCGGTTTTAGAGCAGAACATTTATGTCAGTGTTTTGGGTCACTTTAAACAGTGCAGCTGCCAGTGTAAATACAGAAGTAATGGCCAGGCTCTAAATCTCATTGTTTTTATAAGAAATGCTAGTACAGTGTTTCAAACTATTCAGCATTAAGAATCTCTTTAGCTGACCCAGTTATCAAAAAGCAAATGTGGATTTGAGTGAATGAGATGCTATGAATAATTATATTCTTTTGGCAAGTGAGACGGATATGCTGAATATGGTTGTGAATAACGATACAATGAGTTACATAGTCAAGCTTGACATATCAGAGAGCCCATTGGAAGAATATACAATACTGAGTATGAGAGCATGTGTATGTAGGTGTATGTGTTTTCCCAATCCTCTTGTATTAGGCCTACACATGGTTTATATTTTGGATTATGTATTTGAAAGTCATTTTGTTAATTGTGAATTTGTTGCTGATGTTTTGGTTTGATATTTTGCATTGTGTACTGTATATACTGTTACATCTCTTCAAAGACAGAGAGACCAGGGATATATTGGAGAAATAGGAAATGGGAGAATTGTGGAGACTGTAGGAATGGAAGTAAAGTTATTTAATTCCTACAGTCCTATGTGAAGACTGTCGAAATTAAAAGAGCCAATAGCTGGACGAGACTGAAAAATATTTAGCTAGTTAGTTTGTTAGTTATTATAGTGTGATTTGAGTTAAAGAAACACAATTTATGATTGTTAGTACATTTGGACTTTATGGACTATGGCCGAGCTATGTTCCAAGAGCCCTTATAGTCCAACAGCAATTGGACATTTCACTGTTTTTTCACTGCGCTTTCCTCATCGTTCCACATACTACGTCGGTAGGTGGCATCAAGTGACTGTCAATGAGTGAGTCATTGAAACATTCACTCAACCAATTCATTCAGAATGCTGAATTATTTAGGAATGAAAACAAGTGGCTGGGGCCTCTATGACTGAGTCACTGATTCATTCACTGAATGAACCAATTCATTAAGGTACTTAGACACACAATGGTAAGCTCTATTGTAACTCTGTTTAGACCTATTTTCATTGAGAAAAATGAAACATCGGAGCAAAAATGGAGAAAAGTAACTGACAATATTGTGTCTAACATGCAAGTTACTCAATACGTTACTCAGTTTTGTTTACTGAGATGTTGTATGAAAGCAGTACTTACATTTATGCTGTTGGTCTGAATTTACCTCAATTTTTTGTTTTGTTACATTGATATTGATATTGCTTTATCAGTTTTGTGTAAATATATTATTGAAATGTCATCATCAGGTATGCGTCGTAGAGACTGGTTGCCATGGCCCGGTGAGGCTCAGAGACGAGAAGAGAAGAGGACCGAGGCCAAACTGGCTGAGGGTCTGCAGAGACTCGACCAGGCTAAACATTACCACATCAACACACTGACCAGAGAACAGCGCAGACTACACAGAGACCTCATCTCCATCAAAACAGGTGTCTGAGGAATTAAATCTCTCTAGAAGAAGTGAAAGGTGCCCTAGAATCAAAAATTGAATTTACTTTGGCATAGTTGAATAACAAGAGTTCAGTACATGGAAATGACATACAGTGAGTCTCAAACTCCATTGTTTCCTCCTTCTTATGTAAATCTCATTTGTTTAAAAGACCTCCAAAGAACAGGCGAATCTCAACATAACACCGACTGTTACGCAACAGTCGGGATCATTAATATGTATGACCCCAATATTTGCATATGCCAGCCCATGTTCAAGGCATTACACAAGGGCAGCCAGTATTAACGTCTGGATCTGTGCACAGCTGAATCATCAGACTAGGTAAGCAAGCAAGGACAACAGCGAAAAATGGCAGATGGAGCAATAATAACTGACATGATCCGTGATTACATGATATTTTTAGTGATATTTGTGAATTGTCTTTCTAAATGTTTCGTTAGCATGTTGCTAATGTACTGTTAAACGTGGTTAAAGTTACCATCGTTTATTACTGTATTCACGGAGACAAGGGAGCCGTCGCTATTTTCATTTTTAAACACTTGCAGTCTGTATAATTCATAAACAACTTAATTCTTTATAAATCTCTCCAACAGTGTGTAATGTTAGCCCGTTAGCCACGGAGCACTATCAAACTCATTCAGAATCAAATGTAAACATTCAAATAAATACAATACTCACATGATCCGAAGCATGCATGCAGTATGCATGACGAACATTTTGTAAAGATCCATTTGAGAGTTATATTAGCTGTGTGAACTTTGTAAATGCACTGTATTATAGTCGAGAGCTCGGGGAGGGAGGGAGTGCGCGATTTAAAGGGGCCACAGCCTGAATCGGTGCATAGTTAATGATCCCCCAAAATATGCAGTTAAAAAAATTAATTAAAAAAAATTCTATGGGGTATTCTGAGCTGAAACTTCACAGACACATTCAGGGGACACTTTAGACTTATATTACATCTTGTAAAAACTGGTTCTAGGGCACCTTTAAAGCATTTCACATATTAAATCTGTTTTGTGTTAGGTAATCCCTGGAAAAGAGGACTCCACAGTTTAGGGCTACGACCCTCCAATCATGATGTTGGGCGCCCTGCTGCATCCTACAAGAGGACCCTATTACCCAGCATCCCACTGGCAGGCAAAGAGGCAGACAGGTGAGGCTGAGACCAGGACTAGATTGATAGTATTTTCTCACTATATTCAAATAGATTTATAATTTTTTAAATAAGTATAATTTTATATTAGAATTATTTTTATGTTGTGGCCAATTATGTTTAAATAAATACAAATAAATAAAATCAGATTTTAATTGAGATATTTTGAAATTTACTAAATATTTATAACCGGAGTCGACACTGATGGAGAGACTCAGGAAGAAGTTACAACTTTTAGAATGAAACTGGATGTTTCTGAATGGTTAGTGGATAAATTTATGTAGGTGCTGTGGAGATGATTCAACTCATTGACCCCCTTTATTGCGTGTTCCTGGGGGCGGGGTTTATGTAAATTTTGGAGTTTGTGATGTCACCAACCAAGGAAGAAGCTTGTTGTAGTCCTTAAAAATGATTTCTGTAAAAGAAAATATCTTCCTTTGCATTGAACTTTGAGTGTCGTAAATGAGATGTTGTTTATGCTCAAACAGCAACATTAAAGTAAAAAAAAAAAAAAAGTGAAATCATAATCAAGGACCCTTTTAAATTATTAGCGGTTTTATGAGTGTTAAATGATGGCAAAATAAATGGAAATGAGCATTAATAATTAAATAACAAAATAAAATACAATATCGACTGGTTCCAGTAAATTAAGTATATGGCGAAAACCAAAATAGTATAGATATTGTACATCTCTAACTATGGTATTTAAAAATGTTAATTATATATTCATATAATCAGAATATCATAGTATTACTATCACTGTATTTTGAGGTATTTTTATACAATAAACATTAATAATTGGATGCAACTGCTCTATATACTTGAGTCAGCGAAGCCCCTGATAATTCTGATGGAGTTCAAAGGAACTGTGTTGTGTCAACATGAAACTAATCTCTTTAGCACCTCATTATATAACATGGCTATCCGGCTCTGTCTTCCCCTGTATCCCAGCTTCAGCCGTGGCATGTGCCCCGCTCTGCATTTAGGCTGGGGTTGGCATGGATTTCAGTGAGGAATGAGAGAATTTATTCCACTTGATACTTGACACAGCACAACTTCAAACAGAATGTGGAAAATGAATCTGTTGCAATTAGGATCTCTCCTTCAGGGTACAATCTTAAAAAAGGAAGCTAGATGCTGCCTACTCATTCTATAAATGTTTGATATTGTATCTTAGACCCACTTTGCATTCAAAAACTCACGCAAAGGATAAAGCAAGCGGAACAGGGAATATGTTTACAGTTAAAGTGGCCCCAAGTAAAATATCCCTACTATCTGACAAATAGTAAAACAAACAATCAAGCATGAAAATATGTAAGGATTTCGCAATGATAGTCTTAGTGCAAAGTGAGGATTTTAAAATTGGTAACACTTACACTTACAGTAAGGTCCCATTAGTTAATGTTGGTTACTAGTTAGTAAATATTGAAATTAACATTTACTAAGATTAATAAATGCTTTAGTTTTTTTCATTGTTAGTAACTAATGTTAACAAATATATCCTTTTTGTTTTAATTACCTTGGGTATCTGTGGATACCATAAAGGTACATGGTGGTGTAAAAAATATGAGACGGGATGGAAAAAATATATTTCAAAACATTTCAATACATTTTGCATTTTCTCGCAATACATGAGGTAAATGTTGTCATCCCGAGCACAATTTTTCTGTGTGTAGACTCTGCTGGCAAATGTGCCTTGATTTTTTTTTTTTTTTTTTTTTTTTTGGATGTAATTAGTTGGTCCACAAGGTGGCAACACTGCCTATGTGCATTGTTTTACAGTCAAGAAAGAAACGGAAGAGTAAAACAGAATAACAACAAAACTACTGTAGACCACAACATCAACAGACGTTTTTAGAATAAAGACATTTTTATAACTCATAACTTCTGGAGAGAAATAGTGCAGACACTAGACAAAGATGAAACTCATTAGTGCACATGTGTCGAGCACCCATGTTTGTGCACACTATACTAAAGTAGGATACTTTAAAAGGTTATGCTTTGGGCTGTGTTTGCATAAAAACGTAGAATACTTGGGTCTGAAGGGAAACAGTCTGATCCAATTTACTATATGTCTGTAATCTTATTAAATTATCTTTTAAATTGCAATAGATATTATTTATAACAACATAAAATAACCTCATATGGGGCAATATTTTCAAACGGGCTGCATTTGGTATGTTTTGAAGCTTGGCAGCTGGTTTGAGCTGGTTTATGCTGGTCCTTAGATGATCATGAACTGGTTTAAGCTGGTCAAGGTCTGGTCCTAAGCTGGTCCTAAGCAACTAGCTCCAGCTCAGGACCAGTTTATAACCAGCTCAAACCAGCTGCCATCCTTCAAAACATATCTAACCAGCAAATGGTGTTTTTTTCAACAGGGTAGGCTGATACTATATTACTGAATGAACGTATTATGAAAACACACACATTAACGATTCAATAAGCAGCATATAATTCTGTACAGGCAAATTATGATTGTATAAGGGGATTAAATTCTATTTAAGATTAGCAGAGTAATGGCAAGCATGATAATAAATGTGTTTTTGTTTGTGTGTGTGCATATATGTGCTGCGTGAACGTGAATGTGAATGTGGGGTTGAGGGTCCCTGGGAATGAAAGCTGAATCAGATTGTGCGTATCAAATGTGTGTGTGTGTGTGTGTGCGTGTGTGTGTGTTAACAAGTCGGTTATGTATGTGCATGAATGCTTTCTGATTAGAGTCTGAGATGGGCATCTGTAATTGAAGGGATTTCCCCAGTTAACCGCACCAGTGAATCTGATGATGGGATAATCACATACACACACAGATCCATCCATCCTCAAACACATACAAATTACTTAGTAAAAGATTTATTATGTTTTAGCCCCCTACATTGATATGTCCATCTTTTAATATTTGTTCCACTGTCTGCCTCTCTCTTTCTCAGATCTTCGATCAGCACTTTCAAAGAGATGAATGAATGAGAGTGAGGGGGAAGGGGACAAAATATGTTTTAAAATGCGATCTGGAGTCAGTGAATCAAAGAAACAGAGTTGGTAGACTAATGGTTAAAGATCTGGGCTTATAATGGGACAGTGCAAGAAATCTCTCTCCTGCTTGTGCCCTTGAGTATGACACATCTCAGGTTGCACCACTGGAACTGTCCATTCAATTAGTGAACCCAAGGTTGCTTTGGATGGCAAGCATCTGTTAAATAGCAAGAAAGAAACAAGAGAGATGGAATTAGGCCATCTCTCTCTCTCTCTCTCACAGTGCACCGTCTGCACTTCCTGTAACATTTTCTCTCTGTCTGTTCTGTCTCTCTGTGGACCTGCAGAGAGGTTGGTGGTTCTTCGTCTTTATGCTTGTTAGGCAGACAGGCTGTAGACAACCAACTAGTGTCTACTTCACAATACTTCCCCTTATTTCCTGTTTTCTATCTCTTTCTTTCCCTTCTGGCTCACTCCCTGACGGAGACACTTTTTCATGATTGTTTAATTTCCTTTTCTTTTTTTCCTTTTGATGAATACTAGAAGTTTTTAGCTGCCCAGTCCATGTAACATCAGACCAGCTTTACATTTTCACAAAAAAAATGTATCTTTTACTGATCTTTGATCTGTACTTTTTACTAATCTACTGATCTTTTAATGAGTGTAAAAATGTCATGTGGTGTAACGATCAAGTAAAAACATGACCACATGACTGTCACACATGGTTGCAGCAAGGATGACAAGAGAAGGATCTAATTGCTGGCAGTATCTAATTGCTGGCAGAATGCAGGGCAACTGAACAGGACCTCCCGGAGGATGGAGGAGCCAGGGCGGAGATGATGATGGGACGAGCCAGTGCAGAATCCCCAGCTGGAAGACCTAGGATGCAGGCCCAAGGCGAGTTCGAGAGAGGGAGGAGCTATGGTGGAGACCTGGCTGGCAGAATCTGGGGGACGACTGATTGAGGCGGAACTGATGGCGGTGTAGACCCAGGCAGACTGAAGAGCAGATGAGACTGGGCAACACAGAAGGTCCTGGAGACAAAGGCAGAGCCACAGGGCCAAGATGAAGCCAGTGTGCCGGAGAGCTGAGGTGGAGCCAGTGCAACTGAGAACCAAGGTGACTCCAGAGAAGGCTCCAGAGAAGGTGGAGCCCGACGGAGCCAAAGGGGTGACGGGACAAGTCGCAGACAAACTCCCCGAAAGTCCATGGAGACAACTGATCAAGGTGGGGCCAGAGGGACGAGGAAGCCCGGTGGAGCGGTAGGGACTATGGTCCCAGGTGGGGCAGAGGGGGCGAGGAGCCAAGGTGGAGCCGGCTGGTCGACAGGCTAAGGTGGTGTTAGGGGCTTGGAGGTTCTGGGTGGAGCTAGAGGGTTGCTCAGGAATGACCACCTTGGCCGATGTGGAACAGGCAGATAATTTAGGATCGGCCTCCTTGGTCAACACAGGACATTCAGATAATTCAGGAACGGCCTCTTTGGCCGACTTGGAACTGGCAGATTATTCAGGAACGATGTCTCTGGTTGACGCTGGACATTTAGGTATTTCAGGAACGGCCTCTCTTGTTGATGCAGGACATTCAGATAATTCAGGAACGCCCTCCTTGGCCATAGGACATTCGAATAATTCAGGAACGGCCACTTTGGCCAACATTGAACAGGCAGATAATTCAGGAACGGACTCTCTGGTTGACGCGGAGCAGCCAGAGGTGGGAATATCAAAGAGATGACGAAACAGGCATAGTCCTCTCTTTACACTCATCCAAAATTATCAAGGGATCAGAGTTTAGTGTACTTAATCCACCTTGGTAGAAGGGACAGGGCTCCACTCCATCCCAATGTATTCCACCAGCACTCCCACAGGTAAGGACAATGTTGCTGGCTCAAACAACAGGTCAGACTTTTTGCTGGGCTCGGGCTCGGGGATGATCTTTGGCTCAGGTATCGGCTCTGGCACTGGAATCGTGGTGGGCTCGGGCTCCATGGGCTTTGGTTTAACGTCCACTGGGGTGGAGGCTGTGGAGGCAGTGGGTGCTGTGTGGACTGCGGTTACTGGTGTGCCGGCTCCTCCTCTCTCTCATAGATGGTAAAGGGGGATCCATTATGTAGACGCACCCAGTTCACAAACTCCAGAAGCATCCCTCGAAGATTGTCTCCAGGCAGGTGCTTTTTTGTGGTGCTTCCACATTGAGACCTGCCTGGAAAAACACACACAGGCCGCCTTTATCAAAATGGACACGATGGTGCAGATCTGAGAAATTGTCTGTGTGCTCCTCGAGGGAGCGATCCCCCTGCAAGAAGAGGAAGATTTGTTCTGCTGCTAGATCCATTTGTTAGGTCCGTTCTTCTGTCACACACGGTTGCAGCAAGAATAAGAAGAGCAGGATATAATTGCTGGCAGTAACGATTTTATTAAATACAGTTTTCATATTTAAGATACTTAGACTCCAAAAACATGAACAGAACAACCAGTAAAATGCGACAAGAATGGACAATGAACTAAACAACACAGGATTTAAATGCAAAGGCAAACTAATCAACAAAATGAACACCAGGTGCAACAACTAAAACAATCAATGAAAAACAATGACAATGTAACGAAGTGGGACTCAGGCAGGGATCCATATGCAAGGCTTTATTAAGAGTGAGCGAGGTCGTACAGGCAGGGTCAAACGGGAACAAACAGGAACAGCAAGGGACAGGCAGAGTCGAGGTCAGGATACAGGCAAAGATCAGGACAGGCAGATATCACTCACAGATCAGTATACAAAGCACAGGTCAGGGGTAGTGATGGCCGATTTCGAAACAGTGCTTCATGAAGCTCCGAAGCTTCATGAATCTTTTTGTTTCGAATCAGTGATTCGGAGCGTGTATCAAACTGCCAAAGTCACGTGATTTTAGTAAACGAGGCTTCATTACGTCATCACTGTTTCGAAACAGTTCGAAATTTCAGTGGTTCACCGATAGAGGGCGATGATAAAGTGAGCCCATGAATCATGCAGATTCACTGAGAACTATTGAACAAGTGTCTAGGGCTATACCCTATGGTTTTACCTGATCTCCGATCAGTTTTATACAGTTGTAGATGTTTTAATTATACATTAGAATAATTAAAATGAATAATGGTAGTTATTAATCTCTTATTGGCCTGTTTAGCTTGAGCCATGGAACAGATACAAGCCTTTAAAATTGATAAAAGAACACAAATTATACAGACACTCGATATTTAATCTTATTAGATGATTAGTTAATTCCATTTAATTGATTTTACTTTAAATAAAACTTTTGAAATACATTTGTTAAAGTGTATTTTTAATGCATGTTTGGCCTGAGTTTTGTTGCATTTGCACTGCTCTGACCACTAGGGGTCACCGTGGAGACGGGTGTCAGATTGTTTCGAAGCCTCGAATCATTACGGCACATTTGATTCAGCTGCTTCAGTGTTTCATGAAGCCTCGATCTGCCCATCACTAGTCAGGGGTAGGCTGCAGAGGATCGTAAACAGGTAACAGGCAGGATCAGTAACAGACAGGCAGACAGGATATAAACGCTCAGAACTGCAACCGGGGTAAACAAGACTTTGCAATGAGGTGGTGTGTGTGTGAGTCTTTTATAGTCCAGGTGATGAGCTACAGCTGTGTGTGGCAATTGGTGATTGGTGTGGAATGTGTGCATGTGACTGGCAGGGAGGATTATGGGAATTAGAGTCCAGGAACTGACGGTGATCATGACAGACAACAAACTCAAACACAGGAAACTAAAACACGTGCAAACCCACTCAAATCAAACACAAGAACAAAACACCTTGTTACAAGTGACAACCTGAACTATCCTTGCCTCATCATAAAAAAAAGTTAAAATTGCCTGAAATTTTTATATCTTTATTATGATTTCAGTTTATGAGTATAATGAGTTGTATCATCCTTATTTTTTAAAATTATTATTTATGCCTCCCACAAAACATCAAAATGAATTTTAATTCAGAAGTTACATTAGTTACATTCTATGATATGATAATATGATTATGATAAAAAAAAAAGCTGTCTTTGTCATTGTGGGTATGAATTGCTTCTTTTTAAATGTATTTTTGGTTACAAATCATAATAAGGTTTCATTTAACATTAGTTAACAATAAGTTAACATGAACTAACAATGAAAAATACTTCTAAAGCATTTATTAATTACATTTATTGTTAATTTCAAAATTTACTACATTATCAAAATTCTAAAGTTGTTTTTGTTAATACTATTTAATAGACCAACCAAAGATCAATTATATTTTTATTAACTAATGTAAACAAAGATATAAATTAATAATGTAACAAATGTATTGCTTATTATTAGTTAATGCATATAATGTTAATTAATGGGACCTTGCTGTAAAGTGTTACTGCATTTTTTAACAAATTGAATAGATAGATAAAAAAGAGAGCATTATGTCACCTACAGCGTTTTAACCTTTCGAGTTTATGCACTTCTTCTCAAGTGATTTTCTTTTACAACATACCACCCTTTGCCAACCTGCATCAAATTTACAGTCTCTCTGAGCATTTGCAACTGCTGTCCAGTGCGGCAGGCTTGAAGAGATGAGGAGGGGTGTAAGATTTACTGTTTACCTCAGCACTGTCCTGACATGACCGTAGCCAGCTCCAATCAGCGCTTGTTGATATGGACAGCGAACATGCTGCAAAAGACTGCCATGAAGCCAATTGTGCCTGTCTGAACACTTTCTCATGCTGATGAAAACATCTGACCACATGGTATAACATTCATACTGTCATAAGAAACTAAAGTGAACTCCAGTTTTTGAAACAAATGTGTTAAGCTGTCATTTAAGTAGCTCTAAGTAATGGTTTGTTAGCTATATGTTATGCAGAGAGAGGACGTCTCAGGACTTCATATTCTCTTAAAGGAGTAATTTTATGAAAATCTGACTTTTTCAATGTTTAAGTGCTATAATCGGGTCCCTTGTGCCTCTACCAACACAGAAAATGTCAAAAAGGACAACCCAGTAACTTTGTTTTGGTAAGCCTTTCTCTGCAAGCATGTGAAAAATGACCTTGCTCAGATTTAGCTCCCCTTGTGACGTAGGAAGGGGATTTTTTTGTTATTATAATATTACTCTGTTTTGTTTTTGTGACAACGGTGAACAAGAACCTTGTGTGTGTTGACAGTTTAAACACAACAAAAAATGTGAAAGGAGAAGTTACTCACGAGACTTGACGTCTGACAGCCAGCTGTCTGTGTGTGCATGTGCTTCGGATAAGTGCGCCCAGAAAATGATCCATTAAATGTTTAAACTGATAAACATTGCTTTAAAATGCATGGAACTAATAAACTTTAATGATGAAAGAAGAACTATGCTATCAGTGAGAGTGATCGTGATATAGATGATAATCAAAACCAAGCAAATCTTGTTAGTATTTGGCAGAGAATCGATTGAGACAGGAGCTGTGATCGTGGAGAAGGGGCGGAGCACAGCAGCTCATTTGCATTTAAAGGCACATCCACGAAAACAGCATGTTCTTGACTGTAGTCAGAAATGGGTATTTACAGCATGGATTTATAAATGGTCTGTGAGGTATTTTAAGCTGAAACTTGACATACACTTTCTGGGGACACCAGAGACTTAAATTGCATCTTTTAAAAACGGGCATAATAGGTCCCCTTAAGCTGAATGTCAGTAAAGAAAACAGAAGCTGCTACATGGATGACATTAATCCCAAAAGAAGATCTTGACACTAAAAATGTCCTGAGTTTAACTGTGGTGACATTACCAGCACTCTGTTGAGTAAGACAAAATGACACATTTAATCTTGGTTTCCTTAGTGTTCACACTGTCATTTTTAACACAGAACCTAAAGATACAAAACAAAAGGCAAATGTTTTTATGACTTAGCGAACATCCAAAACAATGCTGTGTGCTGGGCTAAATGCACTTGTGTGAGTACATATGGTGGTGTTTTGACCTCCTGAGAATTCAGATTATAAAACGGTCTGGGGTGCGTTTCCAGAACAACGATGTAACTCGCTGCTGAACTACCATAGTACGATGCATCGTTGAACAAATCAACTAGCTAGTCACGACTGTTTACCGAAACCGTATTGTCGCAAACCTGTCGTTCAACCACGTTGGTGAATGACGTCACGCAGGTGGTGAGTAATAACTTCTTTAAATTGAATCCGTTTGAGATTCGAATTAATGCTAGAATTTCTGCTATAAATTACAGACATGGCATTAGAGGACTAATTCTCATTTTCCTCAGTTATTTTGCTTTATTTCCAGATTAAATCAAATGCTTGTTCTTACGTACTAGAGCACGTACGCACATGCGCACTCTCCAAAAACGGTGCTTTAAATCTCTTGACAAACTAAAATATATAAATGACACTTGTATATATTCGAAATAAAAGATATACATTGTACTTGATGTCAGCTTGCTTATTTTGCTCAAGATAACGATTTATCAAGTCCACATGTCATAAAAACAGGAAACTATGCTTCTAACCACAGGTCGAGAGTTGTCATTCCAACCACATAAGTTTGCGATGCAGTTTGCGAATGTTCGTTTGAACGATGGTTTCGGGAAACACCAAATCGTTGAACTATGTAAGTAAAGACGGAACTTGCGATGTTAGTTGGCTAACGATGCTTTTGGGAAACACACCCCAGGTTGTTTGGTGTGCACCGGGTTCGGATGACAGCGTTCACAGTCACACTTATGTAATAACGGAGTGTCTATTTACACTTGTTAGCAAATGCTATTTACACTAGCTCCGCTAGATGCATGGAGTTCAGTGTCTTCAGTGGTGCAGCAGTAGCAAGTAAGGCTCACAGATCTGGCTTTTAACATGATAGACGTGGGTTCGAATCTGCCTTTTGCTGACCTCGCATTTATTTACTATAAAAATGAAAATAAAGTTCCTAAAAGTGGAAATAAATGTACTCTTATTGCAAAGAACTGATACTTTTACATGGTGTGTAAACAGAATCTATTGCTATTTTTACCTATAGTGTAAATAGCATATCTCTAAGAAAATGCTGCTATTTTCACTTAGTATGAATAGAATATATTGCTATTTTCACTAAGTGTAAATAGCATCTACTGCTAAGAAAATATACTGTTTTCACTTAGTGTAAATAGCATCTATCACTAAGAAAATATACTATTTTCAGTTAGTGTAAATATCATCTGTTGCACTAAGTGCAAATAGCCGCTGCCTTAAAATAAACTGCATTAACAAAGCAATGGCAGTTTGTTTTAATCAAATTGCATCTGCCAAATGTGAACACACCCTTAGGGCATGTTTCCACCAAGAAGTTGAACCATAACTAATATAACTATTAACAATAACTATCTTAGCATCCACACTAACAGATGACAAGATTACATTTATTATAAGTGCACACTGCAGTTTTTGTCATCTGCCTCTTTAAATGCTCAAGCTCGTTAAAGCAGGATGGATTCTGATTGGCTATCAATGTTTTAATTGTTCATCAGCTGGAAAAATCATTATGAAATTGATTCCAACAATATTTTTCCTTTGTGTCTTTATTGTTTTAGTTGTGGTTTGGACTTATTCTCATAGAACTAGAGAGATTATTAAAACTTTATAGTTATCATAGTTATCATAGGCCTTTTGAATTGGCCTTTTCTATTTCTATGCAAAGTGGAGCTATTAATGGCAGTTACGCAAAGATTTTAGCAATTGCAGCAGTTGGCTGTTTCATTTAGGAGGTTGGACTTGTGTGTTGCACTCTCTTTCACTGAACCATCATGCAGTCTTTGAATTAATTAAAATAGCCAGGGTAGAAGAGCTTTATGTTGGACCTGCGCAGACTTGTTTGGAACACTCTACATTAGACAGTAACTCTTTGCGCCACACAAATAGCATTCTTTATGTGAATGCACACGACAGACGTAACGCAGCTCACAATCGATTCCAACAGACTCTGATAGAGTTGCTAAGCTCACAACACCACACTCTTGCAAGCATAAAACAAACAGAGAATTAGTCAAATTTTAATTAAACTGAACTGCTTTAGCGATATCCATCAGTATATGGAGAAACAGACATGATCCCTGTCAGATACTGCCTTTAAATTTGGCCAAAAACAAGAAGTCAAGGATTACCAATACCTTGTTAGCATGTGCCAGTTAGCCTCTTCTGCTAACTGCCATAAACTACATTTTAAAATGGGGGCAAAAAGCAGCTTTCTCAGTTTCAACAAGCTGTATATTTGGACAAAAGTGTTAAGAAGATATACATTACAAACTTATATTATGTTGGGCATAAATCCTAATAGAGTACCTCAGAGATGACGTGTTTTTGCAGGCCAACCCGGAAGTTAGCGGCGCACGGGTTTCCTCGATCGAAGGCCTATGCATTTTTCCCATAGACTTTTGGAAAATCGCAAAAAATAAGCACTATGTTTAACAAAGGGTTATGACACTCACATGTTTTGTCTGTCAAGATAATCTTTACAAGTTAACACAACATTTATACATTTTGAAGCCTAAATAAAGTCATCAGATATAAAAAGCTAACAGTAGGCTATAAACGGACTACAGCACACCATGGTCGCGGATCAACGTCACCACCACCAAACTTCCTCAAACTTTATTTAAAAAACAACTTCATTTAAAAACATGCTCGCTGATTATGATCTGCGCTGTGTATTAATACTTATCCACTTTTTGATGAGAAATGCTGTCCAAATGTCCTGTTTGTCACGATGACGTCTAAAGTCCCCGCCAAAGGAAGTAGTCCCTTTTAGCAACTTGTTAGCAACCGCCATTTTTAAGTCACAATAAAGGTCTAAATAAATCACAAGCGGGTTATAACTGGTGTGTTTTATGTCATAGATCAAAACGTGAAAATATTTAGAGGCTTTGTTAACCACAGACCTTATTTCAAGCGATTTAGCAAAAACCCATTCAAAAAACGCATAGACTTGGAACCGGAAGTCCTAAAATGCTAACTCGCTTCCGGGTTTTGCATTCAAAAACACGTCATCCCTGAGGTACTCTATGAAGGATTTGTATCCGAGTGCATCATTGTGGAGCCATCATCCAATTAGCGTCATCAGGGTGTCTTTGCCCTGCAGCTCCTGAGTAATTGGTATCTGAGTTCCCAAGATTTTTAATGCTTGTTGACTTTTAAACTTCAAGTAATTATTTCTCTCTGTTTCTTCTCAATCTCTCCAGGTCCTCTTCTCTGCAGGCTCGTGTTCAGGAGTTTATCAGCAGTGGGGAGAAAAGTACAGAACACTCCTCTGAGACTCTCTGCCTACCGGACCTAAAGCGGCAGCCAGTCACATCTCTAACTGCTACATGTACAAATACAGAAAGAGAGGAGAGCAAGGAGAGACAGATGGATAGAGAACAGGACAAGAGAGAGGGAGGCACACATGGAGGTAGTGAGGGACAGAGAGAAAGACAGCCAGAAAGAGAGAGAATGGATGCTGTTAAGGGAACGAGAGAAAGATAATGAAAGAGGAGATGAGATAAATGGGAATAGGTGTCCATCCTCTGCTGTTTTATTCCCTTCTGAGATGTTAGCTCCTGATGGACATTTAAGAACAGTTCACACATTACCAAACTTTGCACAGGCCCTGGCCGAAGCAAGAAAAGCAAGATACATCAGACACAGAGGACAACCGCTGTGTGAGCGAGAACTTACAATACGAGAGATATTTTCCCAGGATTAAAGAGAGACTCCCGCTCTCTGAGACAGTAAATCAGTGGTTCTCAACTGGTTTTGCTTGAAGATCAGATTTTCTATTGGACAGCAAGATGCGAACAAACATAGTGCCAAAGGTTACTATAAATGTATTGTGCATATATTCGTTTCGAAAACAACTTGCCAAAGCTAACTTTCCGGAAAAGTTCGCTCCGGCTGGTAAACACCTTTGAACTACCATTGGTCTGCGTCGATTACTTAGGTGTGGCTCTGAGGCTCTGCCTTCTTTGACATGGAAATTATCTTTTATTTCTTTTATTCTGTTCAGTCTGAGTAAAATTATGTTTCATAACAGAGTACCTCAGGGATGACGTGTTTTTGTAGGCAAAACCAGGAAGCGAGTTAGCATTTTAGGACTTCCTGGTTCCATATCCACAAAGTCTATGGGTTTTTTGAATGGGTTTTTGCTAAATCACCTGAAATAAGGTCTGTGGTTAAAGGGTTAGTTCACCCAAAAATGAAAATTCTGTCATTTATTACTCACCCTCATGCCGTTCCACACCCGTAAGACCTTCGTTCATCTTCGGAACACAAATTAAGATATTTTTAGTTGAAATCCGATGGCTTCGTGAGGCCTCCATAGGGAGCAATGGACACTTCCTCTCTCAAGATCCATAAAGGTACTAAAAACATATTTAAATCGGTTCATGTGAGTACAGTGGTTCAATATTAATATTATAAAGCGACAAGAATATTTTTGGTGCGCCAAAAAAACAAAATAACGACTTATATAGTGATGGCCGATTTCAAAACACTGCTTCAGGAAGATTCGGAGCATAATGAATCAGCGTGTCGAATCATGATTCAGATCGCGTGTCAAACTGCCAACGGCTGAAATCACGTGACTTTGGTGCTCCGAACAGCTGATTTGATACGCTGATTCATTTATGCTCCGAATCTTCCTGAAGAAGTGTTTTGAAATCGGCCATCACTAAATAAGTCGTTATTTTTTTTTATTTTTTTTTAGCGCACCAAAAATATTCTCGTTGCTTTATAATATTAATATTGAACCACTGTACTCACATGAACCGATTTAAATATGTTTTTAGTACATTAATGGATCTTGAGAGAGGAAGTGTCCATTGCTCCCTATGGAGGCCTTACGGAGCCATCGGATTTCAACTAAAATATCTTAATTTGTATTCTGAAGATGAACGAAGGTCTTACGGGTGTGGAACGGCATGAGCGTGAGTAAAAATGACAGAATTTTCATTTTTGGGTGAACTAACCCTTTAACAAAGCCTCTAAATATTTTCACGTTTTGATCTATGACATAAAACACACCAGTTATAACCCGCTTGTGATTTTTTAAACCTTCATTGTGACTTAAAAACGGCGGTTGCTAACAAGTTGCTAAAAGGGACTACTTCCTTTGGCGGGGCCTTTATACGTCATCATGACAAACAGGACATTTGGACAGCATTTCTCATGAAAAAGTGGATTAGTATTCATACACAGCGCAGATCACAATCAGCGAGCATGTTTTAAATAAAGTTTGAGGAAGTTTGGTGGTGGTGATCTTAATCTGCGACCATGTGCTGTAGTCTGTTTATAGCCTACTGTTAGCTTTTTATATCTGACAACTTTATTTAGGCTTCAAAATGTATAAATGTTGTGTTACCTTGTAAAGATTATCTTGATAGACAAAACATGTGAGTGTCATAACCCTTTGTTAAACAGCTTATTAAGCTTATTTTTTGCGATTTTCCAAAAGTCTATGGGAAAAATGCATAGGCTTTCGATCGAGGAAACCTGTGCGCCGCTAACTTCTGGGTTGGCCTACAAAAACACGTCATCTCTGAGGTACTCTATAGACACTGACATTGTGGCTGTCAAATGGTACAAATCGGAGCTCCATGACAATTCTGAGTTTACAATAATTTTTTGTAATTTTGAGTTCTATGAAGATGTGAATGTTTTTTACAAGTCAGAATTTCATAATCACAGTAATTCTAACATAGTGTAAATGCACCTTTTATACAGTTTACTGTCGTTTTTTCCTGCTGTCCTATCAGACAAGGCCCATTTTTGAGTCACAACCCACCAGTTGAGAACCGCTGAGTTAAAAAACACAAACAGAAACACACTCATAGTAGCCTTCTTCGGTCTTTCCTCTATTGAAAACTAAAGCACTACAGTACACACTTCATTTAGAAGTTTTGCATGATGTAAGTTAATAATTGTAATAGTTTTGGCAATTGCAAAGGCATTATATATCACACAAGCACCTTTAATATTTACGTTTAAACTTAAATCTACATTAACCACACCAGTTTAGGCTGTTATGTTCTTATCAGCTGAAATTGTCAATAAAAATACAATCACCAAAGCTGTTTTCTTCATTTTATCAGGACATGTGCACTTTATTTCCTCTGTAGACTTCTGCTGTAGTTATGAAACTGGCCATCATATCACATTATCGCCCTCTGATGGTCACCTTTTGTGGTCTAATATATTCTCATATTACGCTACAAGCAAGAGACGCGTCGCGTTTATCGCGTAAACAAAGTATTTGATTGGTGAACCGGGCGTCTACGTCAGAGTTACTCGCTTGTAGTGTTGTCAAGTCGTGTTACTAGGAGACTTTAAAATGTGTAAATAAGCTCGAACATTAAATGTACAAACATACACATATTAAACACATTAGGCTGCAAAGTGAGTCTCTCTAGGTGAAGGTTGACGGTTTGTTTGAGGAAGTGAAGTGAGGTGGGAAAATGCACGAGCAAACTTGACAGTGTTTGTTGTAATTTGGCGTTTCGCAAAGCTTGAATCTCCCACACGGCTTATTATTAACAGCAACAGCTCCGGTTTAATTCCGGGTTATACGGTTTCAATTCTGGTTTGGGAGCCAACAAGATCACTGTTACAATACAATCATGAGTGTAGCACGCAGAATTGTTATGAGGACTGGGATGTTTCTCATTCAGCCCAGCGTGCAGGTGATGGCAGCGCGGTGTGTGTTTGCAGGGCCGATTAAGCGACTTTCCCCCCCGGTCAGTTTTACTCAGTCCCGCTCGTGGTGCTCTGATGGGCCCGTTGCTGAACGGGATGAAGAAGTCAGGCTGCATCGGCTTGATGGTGAAGACAACGGTAGGTGCAACAACTAATATGTTGCTGTACGCTTGCAGACGCGTCCTGTAAAAGCACCTGTCTACATCTTACAGGTGTTTTTGAGCCGTTGACGTCATTTAGCAAAACTGAAAACGAAAGTGACCTCTCTTTATTAATATTATTATTCTTTTGGTCTTCAGGATTTGATATAAAGACTTTATGGGAATGCATAAGTTACATAGAGGGTTCCCACGGTTATGGAAATTGGTAAAGTGCTATGGAAGACTCCTAAGAATTGAAACAAACTTTAATTTATAATTAAAATAATATGCATTTAAATATTGCATTAAATATTACATTATACGTTAAATATTTCATATATAATATTTGAAATGTATTTTTATAATTGAAATATTTATTTTAATTATGTATATATATATATATATATATATATATATATATATATATATATATATATATATATATTAAATATTATAATATATATAATTTAAATATATATATATGGCTTGACTGTGGCTATATATATATATATATATATATATATATATATATATATATATATATATATATATATAATCATAATTTTAAAGTGGATTTTTAATTATGTTTGTAATTATGTTTAACAAGATTTTGTTCTTAAGTTTTGTAATATTTAGCCATTTAGGATTTGTAATCAACCCTAATTAAAATATATTAAAATATTTCATTAAATAATACATTACATTATTAAGTATATAAATATAATTGTAATACATTTTAATTCATATAAATTCATTAATTGATATAATGTAGTATTATAACAATTTAATTTAGGCCTACATGTATGTGTATATACACAAACAAACACACACATGCACACACACTTACATATATATATATATATATATATATATATATATATATATATATATATATATATATATATATATATATATATATATATATATATATCCATTCAACATCCATTCATTATTATTCCTTCCGCATGTAAGCTGTATTATAAGGAACTATGAAGGGTAGTTTAGAGCAGTGAGGGATTTTCTGTTTTTCTTTTGTTGTTTGCTTCATATTAAAAGCAAGTACAGCAGTAGGTACTGTATATTACGCTGCTGTCACTTTAATACACATATCTAATATATACGTGATTTCTTTACTTGCTGTTTACATTCACAGACATAAATGACTGTGCTTGTGAACTTTGTGTGTTTTTGACTTAACTTTGTGTGTATTTGACAGTTTAAGTGCAATAAGACATGAAAGAGAACTTAGTTTAATACTCAAAGGACGTGCCGTCTGACAGCCAGCTTTCTGTGCACGTGCTTCAGATGACTTGGGTAAAGTTAGTTTTATATTCGCACATTCGGACATCTGATAAATTCAGACTTTCCAATAAATGTGCAATAAATTAATGTTTGCGAATTTTAAGCAGCGACATGATATTGACAACCAACGATTGTCAACTTACAACATTTTTCACAGTCGATCAAAATAGGCAAGTATTGTTTTAATGGCATATTTACTTGTGAATGTCCACTGAATGTCCAATGTAGTGTGATTAACAAGGCTATTGAATACGGATGTCCGAATGTGCGAATATAAAACCAACTTTACCGAAGTCTTCAGATGTGTGCGCTCAGAAAAGCTGTCATGGCAGAAATAAGGTAATGAATATAGCTGCTAGCAGGAAATACGGGCGAAATTCAGTAATTTCAACAGGAATCCACACGATTGGTGAATTTCACATGAGAGTGAAATATTTCACAATGCAGATTTCACAACAAGTTAAAGTTGGTCATGTGTTAAGAAAGCTGCTTGGATAAAAAGTGACTTCTGTGTGAGCTGTGCTTCATGCATCACATCACTATTAACAATAGACAATGGACCTGTTTTTCCAGCAAAATTTCACAGAAAATTTGCTAATGTGACCGAACGTTTACAGCATAAACAAACTATTACAAGAATGTTTAATGTGACGTCACATCCCCTGTAAAGACTTTAGCCACAGTCAAGCCATGAGTGCAGTTACTATTCACATTTACTTACTATTTGCATACTGTTTGCCACCCGTTGAGAACCGCAACTGTAGGTACTTTGGCAGTCGGCACAGTTCAGTTTCTCTTTTTTCTCTTGTCTGGTCAGGTATAGCGGAAGTGCTGATGTGTCGTGAGAGGAGCGCGGAACTCTCTGGGACGCGTGTTTGTGGGTCAGGTGAGTCGCCCATCATGTGTGTGTGCAGAAAACCCCCTGTCCTACAGCATCAAGTCTCAAAAACATAGGAAGCAGATCTAGTCCATGAACTTCACTTCCACCCTATTTTTCTGATCTCTTCTGTGTAAATGTATGGCTATAATATGTATAAAAATGCTATTTTGTTTTAATTTGACCCATATGATGATATAGCTCCTCAATACTTTGACTGGTGCTTTAAATTTCCTCCACACATATTACAAGACATCATTCTTTTTATGATATTTTGAGATAATAGATTAATGTAAATAGAGAAATAATAAAGAATGTATGATATAACTGTTCAAGAAGCAACCAATCACTGGTATGGTTTTTAAATATTAACTTTACTTGATTTATGGATGTTCCATTTCTGTCCAGTTTTTTCTTTCTGTTTTTTTTTTTATCTTTCCACAAAGTAGAATAAAAACTCTTTAAACGTTTGTATTTGATCAGTTTTTCAAAAGAACGTCTGGCAAAAGTGTGTCAGGCCTTAAATAAATAACAGTGCACAAAGACAAAAATAAATCAGGCATATCTCTCCCAGAATTGTCTCAAATCAATATCTAGAGTTTTTATCTTTTATCTGCATCAATGTCTGTCATTCTCCGTGCAGATGAGAGAGCTGGTGTCATCGTTACATCATGACGCAGCGGTTCGTGTGCTGATCTTTAGGAGTTTGATACCTGGAGTCTTTTGTGCAGGTTTGTGAAAGAATCTGTCCCACAAAACCAAAGGCTTAAAGATGATGTAATTATTTTTTTTACAATACTTTCTCATGCTCATGTTTTATTGTATGCGAAATATTGTATCAGTATGTTGTAATAGAGATATTTGCATATGCCATAGTATGTCTTTTCGTGTGTTTACAGGGGCAGATCTTAAAGAGAGAGCCCAGATGAGTAATCCTGAGGCAGAGCTGTTTGTACACGGCCTGCGATCACTAATGAATGACATCGGTGAGACATGAACATGATGATTCTCATGAATATTGCAAAATGACTATAATCCTCCACATAAAGTGATGGAGGTATAATGATAAAGAACTCTGAATTCTGATAGTGTTGCACTGAAAAGGTAATGACTGGAAGTGAGATTATGAATTGAAGTGAGAATGATTGGATATGCATAATAAACTCACAGAAAGTTAATTTTCCCTCAATGTCCTCAGCTTTTGCAGAGTCATGGAAATAACATTTTAGGGAAATGCAGCATTTTAGGGAAATGCAGCTGTTTTATAAGCAATAAGGAAGATCATTTTCTATATAATTTTCTACCTTATTTAATCAAAAATATGGAAGGTGAAATGCTTCTAATTAAAAAAATTAAAACATTTGAAATTTTTCATTACAAACTATTTTATCAGCATAACAGTTTGAGTAAAAAGTTGATTTTGAAAAATTAACAGGATTTTCTGAATTTCTTAGTATTTGATTTTTAAAGTATTTCCTTCAGTTTCATTTTAGTGAAAAATTATTTTAAATATTAACTAATTTGAATATAACCAAAAACACATTCTTCTGTGTACCAGGCAATTCAGGATTTTCTCCTATTACAAAAAATGTGCGTTAAATTGCGTCACCCTGGAAGTGACATCATTTAAAGCATGACGGGAAAACAAATTGCTTGAACCATTTTCTCAATTCTTACATTTATTAATTGTTGACAGCATTTGTCAAGCTCAAAATTGACAAAATGAAAAATATATTATTAAATATATTATATTATTTAATTTATAAGGAATATGGTGGGTCAGTAAGATTTTTTTATGAAAGAAATTAATACTTTTATTCAGCAAGGATGCATTAAATTGTGCAAATAAAAAGACATTTACATTAATAAAAATGATTTTTATTTAAAAAAATGTATTTCTTTTGAACTTCCTATTATTATTCAAAGAATCCTGAAAAAAAAAATTATCATGGTTTCCACAAAAATATTAAGCAGCACAACTGATTTCAACATTGATAATAATCAGAAATGTTTCTTGAGCAGCAAATCAGCATATTAGAATGATTTCTGAAGGATCATGTGTCACTGAAGACTGGAGTAATGATCGGCTTATCATCACAGAAATAAATTACATTTTAAAACATTTTAAATTGTAATAATATTATTGTTAGTATTATTACTGCAGTGTTGCATAAGAGACTTCATTCAAAAACATTAAAATATCTTACCAACTCCAAACTTTTGAACAGTATGAATAGTATTTCTATCAGTAACTATAAACCAACATTTGATCCCAAGCTAACTATATGGTAGATTTTTGTTTGAATATTTTCAAATTGTAACTTTGTGTTATTTTCAGGTTTCCAATTACCAATCCTAGATTTTCAGTGTGTCCCCACTCTATAAGTGTGTCAGCACTGAACACATTCAAGTTTCAGGAGAGGTCCAGCTGTTTGAAGCCTTCTCTCATTAATGTGATCTATGATCTGTCTGATCCTCGTGTGTGTGTGTGTGTGTCCATTATGTGCCAGCTGCGCTGCCCATGCCAACCATTGCAGCAGTGGACGGCTTTGCTCTCGGGGGCGGTTTGGAATTGGCTCTAGCGTGTGACCTTCGCACTGCAGGTGAGCGGCTGCTTTGACCTTCCGGGGGTAGATCACGACAGGTATCACAGCTGCTGATGGTGCAGGTGTGAGTTTGCGTGATATGTAGTCATTCTGTTTGGCACGTCATGGAGAGGGGAATCTCTTCAGTCACGGTATGCGGAGGCTGGGTCCTTCAATTGACCTTTGTGTGTGTGTGTGTGTGTTTTGCAGCACATTCTGCGCAGATGGGCCTGATTGAAACTACGAGAGGATTACTCCCAGGGGCTGGTGAGAAAAATAAATGAGTAGATAGAGCGACTGAAATAATAAGACAAAAAGACAGCTAGATGGCAGTCCCATTACAGAAGAGAGACAGAAAAACAGGAAGTTAACAGAAAGACAGATGTAATTGGAGAGTGAAACAGCAGTGCCTTGCAGAAGTTTTTGAGATCCTTATACAATCTCTGTATTGAATTATAATTGTAGCTCTTTATCATGACATAATAGAAAATATACTTAAAGCAAGGAATCCCAGTTGAATCATAGATATCACCATACTTCTCCAGTTGATTGATTACATCAAGAATTGCAGTAGATTTTTGTATTACAAGTTTTATGAAATGTTATGTTTGAAAATGCAAATAAGGCATATCTAATATCTAATTAAATATGCAGTCATTTGCATTCATTTCCAGAACAGAAATCTGAATTCATTTTGTTGACATATTGAAGTTAAATGTTTTACAGAAGGGATTTTGGATATTTTTATCACTAAATCCAGATAACAAATCATAACGTTTTTAGGAATAAAATATATAAAATCAGGCAAATTATTTATGAACAAACCCCTCTGTAAAAACCTTTAGAATATATAGATAAATGTATTTAAGTCTAATTTCCAAATTTCTGGCTCTCTTTTTGATAAAAATACGATGGCTCAGTGAGGCCTGCATTGCCAGCAAGATAATTCACACTTTCAATGCCCAGAAAGCTACTAAAAACATATTTAAAACAGTTTATGTGACTACAGTGGTTCAACCTTAATGTTACGAAGTGACGAGAATACTTTTTGTGTGCCAAAAAAACAAAATAACAACTTTATTCAACAATATCTAGTGATGGGCGATTTCAAAACACTGCTTCATGAAGCTTTATGAATCTTTTGTTTCGAATCAGTGGTTCAGAGCGTGTATCAAACTGCCAAAGTCATAACATAACGTCGCTTCATAACATTAAGGTTGAACCACTGTAGTCACATGAACTGTTTTAAAGGTGCCGTAGAACGTCTTTTTAAAAGATGTAATATAAGTCTAAGGTGTCCCCTGAATGTGTCTGTGAAGTTTCAGCACAAAATACCCCATAGATTTTTTTTAATTCATTTTTTTAATTGCCTATTTTGGGGCATCATTAAATATGCACAGATTCAGCGCGCGGCCCCTTTAAATCTCGTGCTTCCCTCCCCCGGAGCTCGCGCTTGCCTTAAACAGCATAAACAAAGTTCACACAGCTAATATAACCCTCAAAATGGATCTTTACAAAGTGTTCGTCATGCAGCATGTCTAATCGCGTAAGTATGGTATTTATTTGGATGTTTACATTTGATTCTGAATGAGTTTGATGGTGCTCTGTGCCTAAAGCTAACATTACACACTGTTGGAGAGATTTATAAAGAATGAAGATGTGTTTATGAATTATACAGACTGCAAGTGTTTAAAAAATGAAAATAATGACAGTGTTGTTTCCGTGAATATAGTAGTAAACGATGGTAACTTTAACCACATTTAACAGTACATTAGCAACATGCTAATGAAACATTTAGAAAGACAGTTTACAAATATCACTAAGAATATCATGATATCATGGATCATGTCAGTTATTATTGCTCCATCTGCCATTTTTTGCTATTGTTCTTGCTTGCTTACCTAGTCTGTTGATTCTGCTGTGCACATCCAGACGTTAATACTGGCTGCCCTTGTGTAATGCCTTGAACATGAGCTGGCATATGCAAATATTGGGGGCGTACATATTAATGATCCCGACTGTTACGTAACAGTCGGTGTAATGTTGAGATTCGCCTGTTCTTCAGAGGTCTTTTAAACAAATGAGATTTACATAAGAAGGAGGAAACAATGGTGTTTGAGACTCACTGTATGTCATTTCCATGTACTGAACTCTTGTTATTCAACTATGCCAAGATAAATTCAATTTTTAATTCTAGGGCACCTTTAAATATGTCTTTAGTACCTTTCTGGGCATCTGAAAGTGTAAATTAACTTGCTGTCAATGGAGGCCTCACTGAGCCTTCGGATTTTATCAAAAATATCTTAATTTGTGTTCTGAAGATGAACGAAAGGTCTTACGGGTGTGGGTGGTTTAAAAACAGTTGATCTTAAACCGTTGAATTGCAGTTAGCAGCGAAAGAGAACTCATTTCAGTATGTGTGCGCTCTCGAGTGACTCAGCGATGTCTGAGAGACGCACACACACGATATGCTGCTCATAGAGCATGTGAGAACTAAACTGAGTGCTTTATGCCGCCTAATTGGGATTGAACGGTTAAATACATATACCTGCGTGTCAAAGTGACATGTATTTGCAATTAAACAGAGTGATTTATGTATTAAGTCAACATAAACAGTTGAAAAAGAACGGAGAAATTGAGTATATGCATGAGTTTAATCTTTGCAGCCGGTCTTAAAGTGACAACATCCAAATTTAGGTTTATGATGTATCTGATTACTTTTTAAAGCCATCATAAGTAAATGATCATTTCTTTGTGTGTTTGTCAGGAGGCAGTCAAAGGTTGCCCCGGACGGTCGGCTTTGCCATGGCAAAGGAACTGATTTTCACAGGACGCCGTGTCGGGGGTGAACAGGCTGCAGAGTTGGGGCTGGTCAACCGCTCCGTGCCGCAGAACCAGACAGGAGACGTGGCACACATAGAGGCTCTTAGTCTCGCAAGAGAGATCCTGCCTCAGGTGAGTCTGTAGGTCATTTCCATTATTTACTTCTTCTCTCAGTCTGAGACACTTTCTCGCCTCTGCTACTGTCTCACTGAATTATACTCTCTTCTGTTGTGAGCACACTTCAACACTATGGGTACACTCTGATAGTGTCCTCTTAAGTGGACTTCACAGGGTACTCGGCCATCTCAGATCATCAGAAGTGGATATGCTCAGTTCAAAGGGTGCTGCACACCGCATAATGATCAACTGTACATCACCAGGAAAATTTACCCATAAGTCATTAAATACCGCATTAAAGGCCATAAACACTGCATTGCAATTAAGAAAATGTGTTTGGTTGACTATGATAAATTACACAATTTATATATATACACTACAATATATGAATAAAAGTATTGGGACACACCTCTTAATTATTGAATTCTGGTGTTTCAGTCAGGCGTTTTGCCACAGGGGGTTAATAAAGGCCTTTTGAAACAAAGGGATTATAATAACTAGCTTCCGACAAACATCCATACGCAAGTCGACTTACGGCGGAAGCGTAACCTGCACTTTTTTGGGCTTCAAAATCGTGAGCACCATTCACTACCATTATAAAGCTTGGAAGAGCCAGGATATTTTTTAATATAAAACCCTGATTGTGTTCATCTGAAAGAAGATAGTCATATACACCTAGGATGGCTTGAGAGTGAGTAAATCATCTGATAATTTTCTTTTTTGGGTGAACTATCCTTTTAATGCTAGCCTTTTAATATCAGCATAAAAACTGTGCGGTGGGAGCTTCATGGAATGTTTTCATTGGGTTTCACCAAGTACAATGGCAAGCGTCGGCTGTAGTGGTGTAAAGCATGCCACCCCTGGATGCTTCTCTGTTAAGCAGTCTAATGGGCGAGTCTGGATTTGGCGGATGCCAGGAGAATGTCACCTGCCTGACTGCATTGTGCAAACTGGAGGAGGGGTAATGGTATGTGGCTGTTTTTCCAGTGAAGAGAAATGTAAATGCTTCAGCAATGCTATGCTTTCAACTTTGTGGAAACACTTTGGGAAAGGCCCTTTTCTATTCCAGAATGACTGTTCCCCAGTGCACAAGTCATAAAGGTCCCAATGTCTGTAAAGACATGGTTGGATGAGTTTGGTGAAGTGTGTGTGTATATATATATATAATATATATATATATATTAGGGCTGGGCGATATATCGCATGAGATTGTCACGCCATTGTTATTGTCATTGTTATCGCCATCACCTGCTTTCAAATGGAGCGGCATTTAATAGACAGAACCGTAGATCACTGAAAAGCCACGCAATATCGCGTTCATATCGCAGATGAATCGCCTTCGATAATGAACGCGATATTGCGTGGCTGTTTCATGTATTTCTAAACCCACTGCGAATGTTTCTCTTTGTGAGGTTTGATTAGTGATGGCTGAAATGCATCTTTACGCACAACTGCCAGCCTGAATGGAGAGCTTCTCAAGACTCCAGAGACACCAGCAGCTTCAAATACCTGTTTGCTGCTCAACACTGGCTTTTTTTTATAGCTGCCCTTTTAATACAATTAATTTTTTTGACAGGAACTTTCATTAATAAGCCTTTATCTGACGAGTTCTGCTGTGCTCTAAATCACACACAAATCTTATGATAATTCGATAATCTCCATTCAGTTTCACACAATATTAGTTGTTTTCATGCCTTTTGCACAACATTGCACCATTTCATGCTTTTCATCTTCAGAAAGATCTTTCTTCCTCCCCATATTGCATGAGAATAATGTGGAACAACCTCTAAGTAGGGTTTCCATAGATCTGGCAAATTATTTTGTCTGAGATTGATACCAGTTATCTAAAAAGACATGGATAAATAAACGAACAAACATTTTCTTAGAAAAACTAAAATCTGAATGTTTATTGTACAGAAATATTACTGATTTGTCTCTTGCATAATAATTTGGAACGCAGTGTATAAAGGGTGTAACGGTATTCGGTTCATGCAGTTAGACGACGAATACAGTCTGTCACAGTCACAGGCGATCCACACTCCAATTCAGAAGGGGGTGCGCACGGTAATGCAACGCTGTTTGCTAATCTCCACAACAGGAAAAAGAGCAGCAGAAGAAGAACAGATGATTTTGATATGTGTAATCTCTCAACCAGTGTTTCATCCATGGAAAAACATCAATAAATCAGCTTGAGAATAATATCTCACATAGCATTACATTTACCTCAGGCAAGTCATTCAGTGTCCACAGCATGTTAGTTCACTAGAGAAATAAACTCTAGAGGGGAGAGTTTCACATGTATGCACTATATTAGCTTATATTCATTATGTTTACTTTACCTGTTTGTAATGTCTTAATTATTTAATATATGTATATCATTTTATAATTAGATTTAGAAGTTAATGCAAAACCTGTCTTTTGTGAAGTTTACTTTTTTTATTTGAGTGTTGATTATTAAAATCAAAATTATTAAAATTAAAATCTAAAAATAAATAGCAACTGAATTTAATAGTTTGGACTTGATGTTAATTGTAACCTTTAATATTATAGTAATGTGCAAAGAAAGGACTCCTTGTATAGAGTTTACTCTACAGCATCAGATGATATTTTTTTATTCTGAAGAAAATGTTAATTATAACTGAATTTATTTAAAGAAGAGAGAGACATCATTTGTTCAATAAACCACTGTTTAATAAAAAAGAAGCAATTTTGTTTAGTTTTCTCCCCCCTGCTGTATCAAACCCGTACCAAACCATGATGTATGTGTGTGTGTGTGTGTGTGTGTGTGTGTATATATATATATATATATATATATATATATATATATAAATATAAATACAGTACAGTCCAAAAGTTTGGAACCACTAAGATTTTTAATGTTTTTAAAAGAAGTTTTCATCTGCTCACCAAGGCTACATTTATTTAATAAAAATACAGTAAAAAACAGTAATATTGTGAAATATTATTACAATTTAAAATAACTGTTTTCTATTTGAATATATTTCACAAAGTAATTTATTCCTGTGATGCAAAGCTGAATTTTCAGCATCATTACTCCAGTCTTCAGTGTCACATGATCCTTCAGAAATCATCCTAATATGCTGATCTGCTGCTCAAGAAACATTTAATGTGTACAATTGTACAAAATATTTGTGTACAATATTTTTTTTCAGGATTATTTGATGAATAGAAAGTTCAAAAGAACAGTGTTTATCTGAAATCGAATCTTTTGTAACATTATAAATGTCTTTACTGCCACTTTTGATTGATTTAATGCATCCTTGCTGAATAAAAGTATTCATTTCTTTAATTTCTTTTCAAAAAAATAAAAATAAAAATTCTTACTGACCCCAAACTTTTGAACGGTAGTGTATAATGCTACAGAAGCTTTGTATTTCAGATAAATGCTGTTCTTTTGAACTTTCTATTCATCAAGGAATCCTGAAAAAAAAAGTACACAACTGTTTTCAACATTGAAAATAATCATAAATGTTTCTTGAGCAGCAGATCAGCATATTAGAATGATTTCTGAAGGATCATGTGACACTGAAGACTGGAGTAACGATGCTGAAAATTCAGCTTTGCATCACAGGAATAAATTACTTTGTCAAATATATTTAAATAGTACACAGTTATTTTAAATTGTAATAATATTTCACAATATTACAGTTTTTTTTTACTGTATTTTTTATTAAATAAATGTAGCCTTGGTGAGCAGACGAAACTTCTTTTAAAAACATTAAAAATCTTAGTGGTTCCAAACTACTTACTTTCTCTCTCTCACACACACACACACACACACACACACACACACACACACACACACACACACAGACACACACACAGACACACACACAGACACACACACACACAGACACACACACACACACACACACACACACACACACAGACACACACACACACACACAGACACACACAGACACACACACACACACAGACACACACACACACACACACACACACACACACACACACACACACACACACACACACACACAGATCAGTATTTAGTGTAACCTCCTGGACTTCTTCCAGTTTCTCAAAGAGGAAACTCTGAGAAACCACATAAGATTTTGAAAGTGAATTGTTTCTGTGTTCTTGAAATTGTTGTCATACTAGTACAGCTGTAGCCACAGGCACTTCATTGCTTGTACTTTAATCCCATTTGCATCATGTGACACTGTTCTGTCATGGAGACCGTCTCCCATCATGACTCAAGACGACAGGCCGGCCATGAATATATGTATGGCCTCAAGACAGACCTGGCTTAAATGTGCCATTACAATCTTCCCTCAGGCCCCCTAGTGTCCAGAACACACAATTAACTCCATAACGCAATGTTTCAAAAGACATGCGCGTAATCGGGTGCATGATCTTGTTATGTGTTGCCTTTGGTGTAATATCGGTAAAATATCGGTCATATCATCATCATGACTTGGCATGTGGAATTGTGGAACTGGAATGTTCAGTATTGTACTAAACTCAAGACCCTGAGATCATCCTGCTTTTCTGGTTTTCCCAGTGATTGACAAGCCATTAAATTAGATCAAAATTAAGTTGGCCTATTTAGGTCAGTGTGAGAACAGCATTCAGACACGTCATGCCACAATAACTTCTGTCAGCAGCACTTCTGTCCACCTGACTTAACTGTGTCATCGTGATTGTGACCGTCTCATAAACAGATACAGTGCAGATTTTACAGTTGCAATGATTAGATAATAAACAGAGGCCTGTATCGTGGACAAACATACTTAAGTTTGGAGATTTATCTTTAAACAAATGAATCCTTATAATCAGCATAAATGCATGAAATTGATCCAAAGTGACAGTAAAGACATTTACATTCACAGAAATGAATTGTATTTCAAATACATGCTGTTCTTTTGAACTTTCTATTCGTAAAATAATGTTTTTCACAAAAAAAAAAATATTTTTCACATCATGCTGAAAAACATCAAATCAGCATATTAAAATGATTTCTGAAGGATTATGTGACACTAAAGACTGGAGTAATGATGCTGAAAATTTTCAAATGGAAAACAGTTAATATTTTACAATATTACTGTTTTTACTTTATGCAGCCTTGGTGAGCAAAATAAACTTCTTAAAAATAAACATATATTTTGTATATTATATATTACATATTGAACATATATAAATTGTGTGTGTGTGTGTGTGTGTATATATATATATATATTAGTACAGTACAGTACAGTCCAAAAGTTTGGAACCACTAAGATTTTTAATGTTTTTAAAAGAAGTTTTGTCTGCTCACCAAGGCTACATTTATTTAATTAAAAATACAGTAAAAAACAGTAATACTGTGAAATATTATTACAATTTAAAATAACTGTGTACTATTTAAATATATTTGACAAAGTAATTTATTCCTGTGATGCAAAGCTGAATTTTCAGCATCGTTACTCCAGTCTTCAGTGTCACATGATCCTTCAGAAATCATTCTAATATGCTGATTTGCTGCTCAATAAACATTTATGATTATTTTCAATGTTGAAAACAGTTGTGTACTTTTTTTTTCAAGATTCCTTGATGAATAGAAAGTTCAAAAGAACAGCATTTATCTGAAATACAAAGCTTCTGTAGCATTATACACTACCGTTCAAAAGTTTGGGGTCAGTAAGAATTTTTTTTTTTTTTTTTTGAAAAGAAATTAATGAAATGAATACTTTTATTCAGCAAGGATGCATTAAATCAATCAAAAGTGGCAGTAAAGACATTTATAATGTTACAAAAGATTAGATTTCAGATAAACACTGTTCTTTTGAACTTTCTATTCATCAAAGAATCCTGAAAAAAAATATTGTACACAAATATTTTGTACAATTGTACACATTAAATGTTTCTTGAGCAGCAAGATCAGCATATTAGAATGATTTCTGAAGGATCATGTGACACTGAAGACTGGAGTAATGATGCTGAAAATTCAGCTTTGTCATCACAGGAATAAATTACTTTGTGAAATATATTCAAATAGAAAACAGTTATTTTAAATTGTAATAATATTTCACAATATTACTGTTTTTTACTGTATTTTTAATTGAAATAAATGTAGCCTTGGTGAGCAGACGAAACTTCTTTTAAAAACATTAAAAATCTTAGTGGTTCCAAACTTTTGGACTGTACTGTATATATATATATATATATACCCAAAATCCCATATTTTTACCCTAGCTGAAATATTTTTGGAATCTACTTTACCCTATCAAATACCCCAGCAACCACATTGCAGCATGCTGAAAACTACCCAGAACACCTTAGCAACTTGTTTTCCTCCCTCTCCAGGCCCCGATCGCTGTACGAATGGCCAAAGTAGCCATGAATCGAGGCTCTGAGGTGGACATCTCTTCAGGAATGGCCATTGAGGGAATGTGTTATGCCAGGGTGAGTGTTATACATAAACCATATGAATCAAATCTGTACAACTTGGCAGTATTTTGTGTGCTTTGTTTGACTGAATGTTTTGCGGTCTCTCAGCTCATTCCTACACGAGACAGACAAGAGGGCATGGTCTGCGTTTATAGAGAAGAGGCCTCCGAGGTACATTGGAGAGTGAAAGTTTAAACAATACAGTACAAACATATTGAACATTCTGTACTATGACTATGGTTTCAGTTTCCCTTGAAATCTGAGCTTCACAATGCCTAAAGATAACAAAAATGCAAAAACTTTGTCATACTCTTCATTTTGTTTTATGTTTCTTGATAGAGTTGCTAAAAGAAGTTTATCCAGATTGAGAAAATACATCAAATACTTAAAAATGAAAAATTATTCTAAAAATAAAATAGTTTGTAATTGTGGAGCTAGGAATATTCAAATTTTAATATTTATTTGAATGCTTTAATTTGAGAAATTCTTTTACATGAACGTGTCAATAAAGATGGACAGCAGACTGAAGCAGCTTTACATTCTTTATTCCCCAAACATAATTTTGCATAAACGGGAATCTGAGCGGCAGTATGACACTGTAGCTTCCTCTGGTTTTTCAGCTCATTTACACTCTGCGCGAGGAAGATAACCGCAGTACGGCACAGAACCAAAATCCACATACGTGATGAGAGTATCCGCGCTCGGCCTGTAGAGTTCAGTGAAGCCGGAGGTCATTTGGTCCATTTATACAGTGGCAGATTAAACTGAACGTCAAATAATTGTTAACGTCGAAACTTAATCCAAAAACGGGCATTTCAGTTGAACAAACTGGCCAAAGTTGCCAAACACTCAACAAAATTAGAATTCCAGTCCAAATTATAACAAGGACTTATATTTCATGCGATTTGCAAGAACAGCTGCATGACACAACAAGATTTTCTGGAACAAAGCATAGTTGTTGGAGTATCTCATCATTATTCATGGCCCAGTTACAAACAGAAAACCAAATCCATGCTGCGAATAGAAGCATACACACATCCAGGGAAATGAAACATTGATATACAAAAAAAGCTTCTTTAGTTCATCGAAACAAAATGGAGCATCTTCTTTTTTTTTTTTAATAATAATAATAAACAGGACAAGTTTAACCTGCTGTTTAAACTTAAGTCTGTATGCATGTATGTTTTAGCAAGAAGGCAAATCCAATGACTTTTGGCAAATCAACTTTGCTCCATGATCCAGAACAAATATTCCCCAAGTTCTTGCCAGGTGCCATTTATCTGTGTCCATTTTTTTATGGCTACCATCACAGTCAGTTGCTTGATTTCTCCAAATGGTTTACGAGGCAACTGTCCATTTACTGACGAGTTCCTGCTTCACCTCGACAGATCTGTGCAATAAAGAGAGTCTGAAGGCAAAAGCTTTGAGTTTATTCATCTCCACCTGTTCTTTTGATCATTTCAGCTTCTGTGGAATCTTCTGCTTGGGTGTTCAGTCCATTTTATACCATTTTTAAAACAAACTCGAATCTGAATCGTAATACTTTGCGCGCAAATACGACACATGGACCATCATAAACATTGTCATCTGCCACAGTTGATATACTGTGTATAAAAATATATTTCATCCCTAAAGCTCTCATGCTGTTGAATGCATCTCACAGATCACACACTTTTTTCCCCTCACTCACACACGAAATTTTAACATATTCCACACTGAATTTCACCAAACAGTTCAAACTTATTAAATATGTTCATGTATTTCTACGTAACCCAACTGTATCCGAGTATATTATTGCATTTTATGCCCAATAGGACAGAAATCTGTCACATAAATGAAATTTCCTATGGAGTTGCATCCAAATCTGAGTATGCATACATAGCATTCTGATGCACATGCTCTTGGTACACGTGGACATGCACACACACACACACACACATACATAATCATGTATTAACAAACACACACTCTCTGAGCTGCTGCCCGTCTAAATAAACATCATCAGATCACGGAGACTTATTTCAAATAAATAACGGATTCCGTCGTGTGCAAACATATGCAAAGTAACTCATCCACACGTTCCTCTTAGCAGAAAGAACAGCAGAGTATCGTTGTCATACGGATGGGCACGAGTGAACACGTACACATACAAAAAAAAAAGCTTCCAGTTTTTTGCGACGTCCTATCCAGAGACCACGAACCAAAAGAGTCGTGTCATGGAATGTTTTTCTCTGGAAAACAAAGAAATTTGGAGTGAAAACTCATGTTAGATGTAAAACTGAATATTTAAACTTCAATTAAATTTTGAAAGTTCACCCAAAAATTTAAATTCTGTCATTACTCACCCTCCCGTCGTCCCAAACGCAAAGCTTTTGTTCATCTTCAGAACGCAAATGAAGATCTTTTTGATGAAATCTGAGAGATTTCTGTCACTTTATTGAAAGTCTGTTCATTAAAATGATCTTCATTTGTTTTAAATTTGGGTTAAATCACTCGACTCAAAGATTATGAATTGTATGGTTTAATCCAAGTCTTTGGAAGAGACTTGATCGCTTTAAATGATGAACAGATTCAATTTGGGCTTCTAAACACACATAAAGCGAATGAACAGAGTACTCAAATTTGGTAAACGGAAGCTCAAGCTGCTGTTTTGTTCAGGAATCTTCGGCTTTAGGTGTTCAGTCCATTTTGTACCATATTTAAAACAAACTTAAATCTGAATCGTAATACTTTGCATGCAATATGACACAAGAACCATCATAAACAATATCATATTGCCACAGTTGAAAAATATATTTAATTCCTAAAGCTCTCATGCCGTTGAATGCATTGATTAGCGAATGAACAGAGTACTCAAATTTGGTAAATGGAAGCTCAAGTATGAGCCGATGAGGTTCATTCTTGCATGTCACGTCAGCATGTGTGAGCTTCTGCAAGAACCAATGCTTATCAAGAAAGTAGTTGAGCTTTCGTTGCGTTGTTCGTTCGCTGATCAATGTGTATATGTGATAAAAGCCTAAATTAAATCCGCTCATCATATAAAGCGATTGGTTCTTATCAGAAGACTTGGATTCGGATTCATTTTTTAAATGGGGTACCACGAGATCTCGTGATATTAAAATGTGATGAGATTTCTCATCGAGGTGA